>NW_022939018.1:0-1163 GCF_012274545.1 Fukomys damarensis | reverse complement strand
GGCAGTCATGCTGCTGTTCACCATGCTGCCTAAGGGATGGTGACTAAGCGTACAGCGTAGGAGTTTGTCCCTCATACATTTTTCACTATCCTTAATTTTGGAAAAGAAATAGGATGGCTCTTACTTGCTTTTTTTTTTTAAGAGCAGGATCTTACTATATTCCAGGCAGACCTTGAACTCACAGTTCTCCTGTCTTGGCTGCCTGTGGCCACCACACCTGGCTAAAATGATGGCTTTTGTTCATTGTTTCCCCACACAAGGTCAAGGTCCTAAGCTGGGTGTGGAGGTACACACCTATAATCCCAGCATGTGGGAGGCTGAGGTGGGAGGATCCCTGTGAGTGCAAGGCCAGCCTGAACTACATAGCAAGACCCTGTTTGAGAAAACCAAAACAAGAGGTTCCTTGTGCCTGTTCTCTCTGTGGATCTCTGATGGTGATAAAAGCACCCGTGGAGTGAGATGAGTGTGGCCTCCTCACCTCCGGTGCCAGTTTAGCGGATGCTGGAACATAGAAGGCCAGACAGTGTCACTTCGGATGTGGCCTTAGGAAGTACTGATGAGATCTGTGCACTTCCTGGTCTGAGTCAGCGTTGACCAAAGCCAGTCCTGATTTTCCTGAGTCCCTCAATGTGCACAGCCCTAGACTGAAGGTTTATTGATTTGAATGGTGGCAGAACTTTTCTAGGGCTTCCTTTAGCCAGAACTCACAGTTATGAAAGTTAGGACTTTATTATTGCTAAAATAATTAGTAGTCTCATGGTATATGCTTTTCCACCTTGTTTGTGGTGAAAAGTTAGGGTCTGATTCTCTTAAGACAGAACAAATAATCATTTCTGGAGTTACTTGTGCATGGACCATTGCTGCACTGTTACTGCTTTACAACCCAGAAAGTAACACAATGCAGAGTTAAAATGAGATGTGTGAGAAAGCCTAGCCAGGGCCAGCCTATATCTCCTGCCTTCAACTATGTGTAGTGACGTTTGTTTCCAGGTTGGAGTCTTGTGGACTTTTAAGTGGGTACTAGACTAAGGTGCTGATTTCAGAGAGACCACTTGTGGGGCTCCTGAAAGGTCAGGAGTTCTCCACTAAAGAAGGAGCCCGAGCCGGGTGTGGTGGCGCATGCCTGTAATCCCAGCACTCAGGAGGCTGAGGCAGGAGGATCG
>NW_022939017.1:0-295 GCF_012274545.1 Fukomys damarensis | reverse complement strand
TCACAAGGTGAGGTGGGTACAAAGTGAGACAAAACTATAGTCACTAGTAAGATTACAAGTACAGTAGCTTAGGGAATATTGTTCCAATGGGCAATCACAAGGTAAACATGAGGTGGGACAAAATTACAATCAACCAGTAAGATTACAAGTATAGTTGCTTAGGTTAAATTGATTTAACGAAGATCAACTGGGGAAGTTAGTCGCATAGTAACCTAACAAACAAGGATTTTCAGTAGGGGATGGAAACTTGTGATGGATACCTATTTAGAATATCAATCACTATTATTTATCCCTA
>NW_022939016.1:0-353 GCF_012274545.1 Fukomys damarensis | reverse complement strand
CTCAATCCTCACTCCCCGACTCAGGCATGTTCGTGTTGTGACGGCTGGACCGCCACACCTTTTATCTATAAAAGTGTAAATGTATAGCCAGCTCTAGATAAAACATGTACTAAAGATATGCTTAGGAACAGAGACACTTTCTAGAATTTTTCTAACATCTTAGTTTTTAGCTAATTACCTAGTAAGCAAAGTACAAATTTGCTTGTGTTTTAAGAATCCTTTCGCTGGGCGAAAGGTGGCACACATCTGTAATCCCAGCACTCAGGAAGCTGAGGCAGGAGAATCGCTGAGAGTTCGAGACCAGCCTGGACTATATAGTGAGTTCCTTGTCAGTCTCGACTACATAGTGAGAC
>NW_022939015.1:0-211 GCF_012274545.1 Fukomys damarensis | reverse complement strand
GAGTATATGCTCAATAAAGTTAATTTTTAAAAAAATGATATATTATGACTGTAACTTTCCCCATTTTTTGTTCAATAACTCTCCAAATTCAATTTTTCAAGCTTATGATTGACCATTTTGAAACATAAGCCATGATTTTCCCAGTGACCTTGTGGAGGAAGAAGAAACAAAAATATGAAACAGATGAAAAAAATTCATGTTTCAGGACATT
>NW_022939014.1:0-221 GCF_012274545.1 Fukomys damarensis | reverse complement strand
TGGTGAGTGGATAATGAAGATTGTGTGTGTGTATAAAATGGAGTACTATTCAGCCATGAAGAACGAGAAACTAGAGACATTTATAGCTAAATGGATGCACATCAAGGCCATACTCTTCAGTGAAATAGATAGAGCACATGTAAATACCGAATAGTTTCTCTGGTGTGAAAAGCTGAAAGTGTAAAAGAAGTTATACATTTTCTTTCTGTTTTTTTTTTTTT
>NW_022939013.1:0-255 GCF_012274545.1 Fukomys damarensis | reverse complement strand
CTGATCAAACAGAGAGAAGATAGAGAGAAATCCTTGCTATAGAGTCCTGAGCTCTAATGTGGGGTGGTTACTGTCTCGTTATGCAGTCAAACCTAGATTAACAAAGTGATACTTCCAGGAAGGAGAAACGAAAATTGAAATTTGTTCATGAAAATTCAAAGATAAGAATTAACATCTCTTTTTTTTTCTCTCTCTCTCTCTCACTGAGTTTATTGGTACATTTTAGGTATAGAGTACAGTTACATTCATCATTGG
>NW_022939012.1:0-230 GCF_012274545.1 Fukomys damarensis | reverse complement strand
GGGACAGAGGCCCAAAGCAGTTTGGAAATCTGTGTGCCAACATGGACTTTGTTTTATGTAGTCACTTCAAGTGTGCATATAATGTTGCACCCGAGCTTTTTTCACTTTACATAATTGTGCAATGACAACAGTTTTTATTATTTCAACACCAAGCCTTTTGTACTGTGTTCTATGTGTACATTTTCTTATTTTACCACCCTAACCCTTTCTGAGATATGGGTTATTATGAT
>NW_022939011.1:0-334 GCF_012274545.1 Fukomys damarensis | reverse complement strand
TTATTTTTTGGTTGGATCTATTTCTGATTTTGGAATCAGGGCAACCCTTGCTTCCAGGAAGAAATCTAGGCATAATGCTTCCCTTATGATTTTATTAAACAGTTTGAGGAATACTGGTATTAGATCTTCTCTCACTTTTTTTAATTCATTAATTTTATTGGTGTATTTTAGGTATACAGTATGATGACGTTCATCCTTGGAAATTTGCACCTTTACATGATATATTTTGGTTCTTATTCTTTCCCCCACTCCCCTTTCCTGCTTTCAAATAACTCCACCTCTCCCCATTTACAAAGACTTTGCTTCTGTTTTCTCTTTTTCTCATATTTATTGA
>NW_022939010.1:0-228 GCF_012274545.1 Fukomys damarensis | reverse complement strand
ACTCCATGTTGTCAGACCATACTTCAGAGATTTAATTCATTTCTCAGGCCAAAGGGCAAAGGGGCTGTAGTGTGGCTTGCATCTTTCAGGAGAGAAGACTGAAGTTGGTAAAGAGTATGTGCAATTTAAGGTCATGCAATAGAAGAAAATGTTGAGAAAGCCACAAGAGCATCCTATTAGGGTTGAGGTCCAAAATGTCTCCCCAAAAGAGTCACTGTGTTGAAGGCT
>NW_022939009.1:0-667 GCF_012274545.1 Fukomys damarensis | reverse complement strand
GTCCTTCCAAGAGACAGCAGAAGTAAATTTCACACAAAATTGCCTCCTCTTTTGTGACCATAAAGGCAGAAAAAGGAGTGATGCAACTACAACCTAGGACTGAATAGGGAAGCAAGGACTTGCTCAAAGAATGAAAACTGGACAAGAGTTAGTTTGGGCCTATTAATCCTATATTTTAAACCTCTAGCCTCTAGAATTGTAAGAGAATAAATATCTATTGGTTTGAGCTATTACGTTGGTGGAAATTTGTTACAGAATTCATAGAAAGCCAATAAAGAGTCCAAGATAATGATTTTCATTAGGACCTTGAAAGGAAGAGATTTTCCCACACCCTTGGTATAAACTGTGTGGAGCCTATGAGACTGCAGGCTGACTGGAGGCTGTATAGGATTTCATCCCAAATGCACATAGAGGAAAAGATCATACATGTAGGAAGCAGTTATAAAGTCATAAAGATGGAAAACCCATCCACTCCTGTTCTTGTCTTTTGAAACACTGAAACAACCAACTGAAACATGCTCTTCCTTTACCATGAAGACTACTTTATGTTCTTGCTGATTGCCTGGACTCGTGTCTTACTATTCTTCTAAAATTGTATTTTGCAGTTTGCCAAATTTATCAAAGTATTTTTAAACTTCAAAAGTAGAGTCTGGGATATGGGGGAAAA
>NW_022939008.1:0-207 GCF_012274545.1 Fukomys damarensis | reverse complement strand
ACATCGTACCAAGGAGTCACAGCTCTGCCAACTGATCATCACTACTGGACAACTTTAGTTCTTGACATTCTCTGAAGTCGCTACAAACGTTCTTTGTGTGTTCTAACCCTGGCTGCTCTGAAGCTTCTCTTTTCTGAAGTCCATGAGCAAATAAACACGTACGATTTTAAAGGAAGCACACAGGACTGTGCACCCTTACAAGGCACT
>NW_022939007.1:0-244 GCF_012274545.1 Fukomys damarensis | reverse complement strand
TGAAAATAAAAATCTCTTTAAATAATAGTAAGGGACCATAAGAAATCTATCCAGCAGCCTCTAGACCATGCAAAGAAGAATAATATAAGTCTGATCATAGTTAATGAAAAAATGGGAGAGAGTGAAAATGACATAAAAACTGTTAGCAGAAATAATAGCAGAAAACTTCCCAAGTAGGGGCAAAGAACTTGACATACAAACAACTGAGGCATATAGGATTCCAACTAGCCATGTTCAAAAAAAA
>NW_022939006.1:0-261 GCF_012274545.1 Fukomys damarensis | reverse complement strand
TCTCTGCATTTACCATTGGGCAATAAACCCTCTGTTTCCTCAGTTCTCAGCTCCCAATCCAAATTCCTGTTCACTGCTCTAAGGACTTTGTCTTGGGCATCTTTCATCTTTATTGGTCTCATATTAGTAATTTAAAGGTAAATGGATATTTTGTAGACGATAATATTTCAATTAAATAGCTTCTTCTTTGGCAAAAGTATTTATATTAGCCAAAAAATTACAGAACAAATACCTGAGGCATTAGGCGGTATGATTGTAACC
>NW_022939005.1:0-1856 GCF_012274545.1 Fukomys damarensis | reverse complement strand
GGGGAAAAATGAGAACCAAGACCTGTCATGTAAAGGTACAAGATCTCAGTAATGAATGTAACTTCACTGTATACCTAAAATGTACCAATAAACTCAATGAGGAATAAAAAAAAGCACCATGAAAAACTAAAATACAAACATTTAATTGGACAAGTAAGTGTCAATATCCTGAACAGGTCCTAATGAAAGAAAGAAAGGAAAAAAGCAAGTTCATGATTTTCTTTCTGTTTCTCAATCACAAATACAAATGACTATACATTGCATGGTTTCATTTATTAAGTAAGAAAGCAGAGTAGCTGTCTAGAGTTGGCACTGATTACAAATGAGCTCAAGGAGAATTTTGTAGCTATGACAATAATTCAAAATTAGATTTTGGTGACAGTAATGGTTGAAAAGCTCTAAACCTTACTAAAAATAACCAAATTCTACATTTACAATGAATGAATTTTATTATATGAAAATTAAAAATTAATAAAAATGTTAATAAAATGGCATCAAAACTTTTTGAAGTCAAAGCATATTTGTCATGGATGGATGGCATAGCTTCCCACTGTTATTTGCCATTCCTTTAGGGGAACATCAAAAGGTGATGATTCAGTCTAATTTCCTTTTGTAAATCAGGAAAATTTAAAAACAATGAATTAAATGCTTTGCCCAAAGTCACATAATCAGCTAGTAAAAGAGCTGAGACTTTTAACCAGTTGACAGACTACAACCGTATTGTTGATCACATTATGTCATACTCTCTTCCACTGCAGTTCTAATGTTCCAATCTAACTGGACTAGAATTCCAATATAATAAAGAATCATTTGCTTAACTATAATGTATAGATTGCTATGATAACCAACAATTTTAAGTCCGGGAGATTATTATAGGTAAATATTCCTTGTAATGATGTGGGAAACTGTTTAGGAGGAAGCATTACAAATAAATTTGCTTCTTCTTAGATGCTCAGTGAAGTGTTTTGAAAATGCTAGATTTAAAGGGTAGTGAGATGAAAACCCGATAAGAATGCATTACATATGCAGAGGCAATTGTTAGGAAGTGCAGCACATAAAGTACCTTGAGAGCTTCCATCAGACAAACAGATGGATACTTCATCATTTCTGTCATTATCCTCTCCTACTTCAGGCCCTGTTTCCTCTCCTGGTGTGAATGCAGAGAAAGAACCAGACTCGGGCTGCTCAGAGAAATCCGCAGGGCCTCCTCTTGGAGGTGGAACTTCAATGCCCATTAAACGATATTTCCTTCTTCTATTGCCAATCCATGTCTTTATAAAAGAAATAAAAGAGGAAATTTTAGAATTTAGAAAGCAGTATCTGTGGTCATTATAATAATAAATGTGTGTTACATATATTACGCTTCAAAAGAACAAAAAGGCACATAGAATAATGCAATTTTTCTCTCAGTAAGCTAAAACAAAAACTTTTTTTCCATTAAGTTCATTGGTATGTTTTAAGTATACAGTACAGTTCCATTCATCATAGGGATCTTGTACCTTTATATGATGTATCTTGTTTCTCATTTTCTCCCATCCCTTCCCTTCACCCCCTCCAACCTTCGTATTTACAAAGACTTTGTTTCCATTTCTCATATTTTTTTCTTTTTCCTTATTTCCTCTCCCCTACGTTTCCCATTTCCCGTACTCCTTTAGCCCTTTTCTTCCTATTTCACATAATCAATGATACAACTTGAACCTTATTTACACTTTTAGTTTTCATACCAAAGAAACTATTTAGTATCTATACATGTGTTTTCTTTTATTGAGTTTATTGGTACATTTTAGGTATACAGGACAATTACATTCATTATTGGGATCTTGTACCTTTACATGACAGGTCTTGGTTCTCATTTT
>NW_022939004.1:0-853 GCF_012274545.1 Fukomys damarensis | reverse complement strand
CCCACATGATGTCTTGAACAGGTCTCCAGGATTCCTGTGCCCACTGAGCCTATGAAGCTGTCACGTCTTCCTGTGAGATCTCACTAATCACTCAGGTAGACATCGCTTTCTGTGGATGACTTCAGCACCCTCAACTAAAGGGGGACTTAACCTGCTCTCTCCTGTGCATCTCTCACAGAAGCCAGGGGTAAACCCTTCCTGACTTCCCCACAGCATGACTGACCCAAGACTGTAACTCTAAGAATTAAAGAAGTAGAGCAAGGTAGTTACTTCCAACCTGCCCAGGCACAGACCCGCAGGGATCTCAGGCCAACTCCTGCCTAGCTAAAGGGTGGCTTCTCTTCTGGAAATGATTCAGGAATTTTCATACCTTGGTGTTCAGTCCAACCTAAGTCTGGCATCAGAAACAAGAGCCAGTTTTCTCCTCACCCAGTCTGCAACTTCCCAGTTTTCAATCTTGGCGTAATAAACAGGGGAGTTTTCATTCTTTTCAGACAGAAATCTCAAGTCACCCAAAATAGCCTACATGAACCCTCTCTTACTTGTTCCTCCAGCCACACTGGTTCTTGTTTTCCTCATTCATATTCTATGCTTAAATCCAGACATTCAGGATTACTACAAAATCCCTGGACAGAGAAGCTCTCATTCCTGTCTTTGCAGTTGTCTAGACCAGAAATTCCTTTTATTCCTTCACTAGTAAGCCATATCTTATTCATTGTCCAAACATAATTCTGTTGTCACTTCTTTCAGGAAGCTTATATTTGCCTGATTGCTATACCTGGGCCAGGAGTCTTTTCTCTCTGATCTGGAACACACTGTCCTTATTCCTAGTACAACTCTTATTCACACTATA
>NW_022939003.1:0-295 GCF_012274545.1 Fukomys damarensis | reverse complement strand
AGAATTCCAATGCACACATACCTGAAATGACATTCCCCGATCAAGTGGGCCCAGAACTTTGGCCCTGCTCTCTAGTTTGGCCTGAATATGGCTCTTCTTACTATACCAGAATAAATGCAGAGGAAAAAATTTTTTTTTCTGTTGCTGGTTTCTGTGAGATGAGCAGACAAATCTAAACAAGCAGAACAGATGTGAGCTAGAATTTATTCCCAATCCCTTCCAATTATGGAATCTATATTTAATTTTACTAGTCTTTGTGAAACTTATTGGGAGTTTAGCAGTAACAGACAGACAC
>NW_022939002.1:0-780 GCF_012274545.1 Fukomys damarensis | reverse complement strand
TGGTGCATGCCTGTGTGATAAACTGAGGGGACTGAGTAAATGCCTACACTCTTACCACGCACTATGGCCATCAGTTTTGGAGTTTGAGAAGCAGCAGCAAAATAATGATAAATTTATTTTCCATCTTCACAATTTTATGGATAGAAGATTTGTTCTTACTAGATCTTAGGAAGTCTTAAATATTTTTTTTCCTTTGTTGAGTCATGTACTTTCATGTTTTCATTTAAAGGAAGCATGTATGGCTGTTTTGGCATGTTCAAATTGGCAGAATTACTGCTCTTGTACTTTGGGGTCACTACTAGGTAAAACACTTGATGTACTTGATGTGCCTAACATACAGAGGCCCTGGGTTTGACCCAATACTGTTGAAAAAAGAAGGAGGAGGGAGGGAAGGAAGGAAGGAAGGAAGGGAGAAAGAAAGAACAAAAGAAAGAAGGAGAAAATAAAAGGGTTATAAGACAAGGGTTATAACAGCTCTCTGATGTTTCAATAGTCAATTTGATAACCCACCACCAAGTGGCCAAGTAACAAATAGCAGATAGTAGTTTACATAGCTAAATAAGCTGGCCAAAAAGACAGTTAACATCCTTGGCATATCGCAGTGGGATAGTGTGAAATTTTACCACATTACTCATACTGATGCACAATTTAAACATGAATTTCTGGAATTATCTAGTTAATATTTTTTAGACCAAGTTGACTATCGTGACTGAAACCATGGAAAGGGAGGTCATGGATAAGGGATACTACTACTATAAAGTATATGTATCATTGAAATTT
>NW_022939001.1:0-233 GCF_012274545.1 Fukomys damarensis | reverse complement strand
TTTGTATTCATGCACTTTGTGATGTCTACTATCTATTTTCTCTAAACATTGTAGTAAGAAACTTCAGCACTTGAAATATTGTTGCTTCTGTTGCAGCTATTTTTAAACAAAAGCACAAGGAAATAAGAAAATGTATAAACATGAATAAAAACAATTTATTTTTCTTTTACCGTTTTCAGAACTCTGATGTGGTATATCTTAATGCACGTGCAGATTTGTAATAGAAAGCTCTT
>NW_022939000.1:0-201 GCF_012274545.1 Fukomys damarensis | reverse complement strand
GAAAAAATTCAGAAGATAATTGAAATAAAAAGAAGAAAAGGGTAGAAAATAGAAAGTGTGTTTCACCCTTTGAAAAGATTTGAACATAGCTTCACATTAGTTAAAACAAAAATTACTGGTAACTGTGAATATATGTACTGATACGTGAAAAGACATTTTGACTCCTGTGAAATATTTCTTAGTATACTTATCTTCTTACAG
>NW_022938999.1:0-273 GCF_012274545.1 Fukomys damarensis | reverse complement strand
GCTAGTTCATGCTGTAAGTGTATTTTAAATTTTAAAGAAACAGCCATATTTCCCCAAAGCTGCTGCACCATTTGGTTCCCATCGGTGATGTAGAAAGGTTTGTGTTTCTGTTTGCATTTCCAACACTTCATATTGCCAGTCTTTTTTATCCTATCCATGCTAGTGGGTGAGAAATAGTATGTCCTTATGACTTTCACTTGCATTTCTCTAATGGCTCATGATGCCAAGTCTTTGTTATACACTTATTTGCTATCATATGTCTTCTTTACTAAA
>NW_022938998.1:0-210 GCF_012274545.1 Fukomys damarensis | reverse complement strand
TAAGCTCCTTCCTAAGGACAGGAACAACACCCGTGAGATGGCCCACTTGTCTCCTCTGACGTCCGACAGCCAGGACGCACACAACTCCCAACTAGAGCAACCCCAGGCTAACACACCAGTGGCCCCTGCCCCAGCCCCAGGCTGCTCCCCATTGCAGGAGTGCCAGAAGCAAGTGCTGAATGGACACCATCAGGCCTGCTCTCCAGGCTC
>NW_022938997.1:0-216 GCF_012274545.1 Fukomys damarensis | reverse complement strand
CCTTCCCCAATGAGTATGGTGACAAGCTACTAAGTGCCAACGTGTAAGGCTTCAAGCTGTTCATTACAGTGGATGTAAAGGGGCCTTCCCGTAACAGCAGATCCAAATTAATTTTGAGTAAAAAGAGAGACTAAAATGACAGGTTTACAGTCACCCTTGTGAACCCAAACTCTGCCCAAAATACATTCACATAGAAGTTGAACTCCACTAGCAGAC
>NW_022938996.1:0-335 GCF_012274545.1 Fukomys damarensis | reverse complement strand
ATCTATTTTTTTGTCTGTTTCTGTTCTAGAGTTTATAATCATGTCTTTCATCTGGAAAATTATTTCTGTTTTGAATATTTCTAGAGCCTCATTCACACTTTTTTTTTACTTCCTGTGCTATCAGTTCAGATTATCCAGGTGGTTGATTATCAGAGTTTTCCACAGACATTGCCTTTGGTAAGCTGGAAGACTGTCATGTTTAAAGGCATTTTCATTTCTATTATTGTTGTTGATATAGCTCTTGGTTTAATTCGTGCTTTGATACTTAGATATTACTTATTGCAAGTATCTTTGTTGCTAGTATTTAGAAGCCTTAAGGAATGATTGCCTCTCAG
>NW_022938995.1:0-412 GCF_012274545.1 Fukomys damarensis | reverse complement strand
GGATATTCAGTCATAAAAACATCAGGAGATTAACCCACTGATTAGTATAGTGCCATCCTGATCCAAGCACGTTCCAGAATCCCCTCTTCTGAACACCGTGAGATTTCAGGGGACAGTTTAGATCTGAACAATAATAACTTCTTTTCCAAACTTTCTTTTTATTAGTACAGTTTATGTTTGCAGTACATAAAGATTACATTCTTTGTGGGGAGTTAGTACATGTAAATAATACATCTTAATTCTCTTTTCATCCTCTTCCCCTCCCCTTCTTTCATCTCTTGGTCCCCATCCTATTTGCAAAAGATCTAGCTGCCTGTTTCTTACTGTCTAACTTTTACTGTGCTCTTTATTTACATTTTGGTTTTCTCGTATGAGAAATCACAGTATATTTATTGTTGTTGTTGTTGTTGTT
>NW_022938994.1:0-215 GCF_012274545.1 Fukomys damarensis | reverse complement strand
GCGACTTGATTGGGTACTCCAACCTTTTGCCATTTGATGTCTAGGCCAAGGCCCTTCTTATTTACTTCCTAGGCCCTGGCCCTCTGTGCACCAGGAGCAGGTAGTGACCAGGGTGCATTCACTGTGTATCCCAGTGGTCCGCATGGTAGCCCTGAGCAGCACCTGCAGGGAGCATATAGACTTGCTGCGTGATGACCAGTACTCGCTGTGTGTGA
>NW_022938993.1:0-457 GCF_012274545.1 Fukomys damarensis | reverse complement strand
ATGGAAGTGTCTTATTTCCCCATCCATTTTGAAAGAGAGTTTTGCAGGATACATCAGTCTAGACTGGAGGTTGTTCTCATTTAGTACTTCAAATATCTCATTCCAGGCTCTCCTTGCCCCAAGGGTTTGTGTTGAAAAGTCTGCTTTGATTCTGATGGGCTTTCCTTTGTATGTGATTTGTTTCTTTTCTCTTACTGCTTGTAGTATTTTGTTCTTCTGTTGGGTTTCTGGGATCTCGATTATTATATGTCTAGGTGTAGATTTTTTTTATTGTAGCTAGTTGGGGTCCTATATGCCTCACTTATCTGAATGTCAAATTCTTCCCCTCTATTTGGGAAGTTTTCTGTCATTAATTCTGCAAACAGCTTTTTAAAGTCCTTTATATTTTCTCCTATTACTTCATGTATTCCTATCAGTCTTATGTTATTCTTCTTTGCATCATCTAGGAATTGTTGGA
>NW_022938992.1:0-479 GCF_012274545.1 Fukomys damarensis | reverse complement strand
TATGGACATGAGCCCTCTGAGGCCCCAGAACTATCTTTTCGGTAACTGCATTGAGAGAATGTTAGAACGAGGCGGAGCAGGGCCTGGTGGTTGGGGGGGGCGGGAATCCAACTGAGGCTTGGGTCGGTGGAGAAAGCTAAGTAGACTGGGGGAGGAGGGTGGAGCGGCCCGAGGCCTGGAGGCTGAGCGAATGGGAGGTGGGAGGCGCGAGCCGGCGGCCTGAAGCCTGGGGCGTGAGCGGCCCAAGGCCTAGAAGCCGAGGTGAAAACCCGGCTGGCTGAAGGGTCGCCTTTTTCTGGGGAAAGAGGTAGATCCCGGTGCATGCGGTTTCTTTTTAGGTGTGTAAGAGTGTAGGATTGTGATAGAAATCGCTGTCGCTACAGCTGGACCCTCGATGAGGTTATGAGATTGTTGTCGGGAGGGAATAGAGGGAGTCTGGCGTTGTTCTCTCGACTACTAGTGTAGAGTTCGGGGACAGA
>NW_022938991.1:0-203 GCF_012274545.1 Fukomys damarensis | reverse complement strand
AATGGTACTGAAATAGAAATAAACTTCCCATTTTGCTGAGGTGTTTCTCTACAAGAAAGACAATGGGAGCAAGATCCTAGCAAAACAGTATAGCTGAATTCAGTAACAATACTGAAGGTGGGGTTAGTGATTGACTTTAACAGCAAGGGTTGTTCTCTTGTTCTGTGGGTTGAGACATCTTTCAGGATGAGCAGTGCACAGTA
>NW_022938990.1:0-236 GCF_012274545.1 Fukomys damarensis | reverse complement strand
AGCCAAGGCAAATCTGGAAGGAGAATCTGGCTGTCGTTTCTGTCTACCAAGACAGAAAACATTGGCTGCACTACCTGTGACTTCTGCCAAAAAATTATCATGGGAGCTTTCAACAATCAGAACACCTTCGAAACAAAGTTCACAGTGATTTGTTTCTTTATAACTCTGTCAAATACTCTTCGGTTCCTTATAGTCCAGTTCCAAAAAAACAAATTATGGTTTTCTGGGCAAGCCAG
>NW_022938989.1:0-1062 GCF_012274545.1 Fukomys damarensis | reverse complement strand
AAAAAAAAAAAAAAAAAAAAAAAAAACATTAGTTTAAACTGAATAACCTATACTCAATCACCCATTCCCACATCCTCCATTAAAAATAAACTCTCAACTAATAACTATAAAGGCAAGACAGGTGGAAATAATGCTACTGGTCAAAGGTAACAGATTCCAAGTTAGATAAAGCCCCACAGTAGCAACCTCAGCATTTGAGCCATTTCACCGACTAAATCAATGCACCAGCAACTGTCACAATGATTCTGAGAGCTCAGTACTTTCAACTACCTCTATGTTACAGATGAGGAAACTGAGGTTTGAAAAACTAATGCCTGGAGGGCATGGTCAGTATGAGGTGCAGCAAGTGAAATTCTAAACATCTTCCTCCAGTGTCTCCAGTTTCTCACAGGGAACCATGAAGTTATTGAGAAGGCCATCTGAACCAACAAAATTGGAAGCTACGGGGGAAAAAACTAGCAGAAACAGTTGCCTATACTTGATTATAATAAGATCAGTGTTGAACCCTCATGGCAAAATTACTACGGCACACTAATTTATAGTGCTTCTTAGAACGTAAGTTCATGTAAGTTGCATTATTAAAATGAAGAAATAGCTTTGGTCCAAATATTTGCCAGGTAGTTCTCAGACTGGATGTAGAGGAACTGTCTTTTCTACCATTAGCAAAACTTCTGCTACTGTCTAGATATTCTTAATGTAAACATTCAAAGCCATCTGGTTAATCTTGTGTGATCATACATGTGGTGGCCTGGAAGTATTTTCTTCCAAAGTGGTATCCAACTACCATAAAGTGGGTGTCATCTATAAAGAAGGACCCCTGCCCTCTAGACAAGCAGCTTGCTCACCTCTGGGGGTTCCACATGTCAAATACTCTGCTATTGCAGAGAGACAAGATGCTTCTGCATCTCCAGCAGCTCAGAGTCCAAAATGGTGCAAGGTAGAGACTCAACAAGGTATCTCACATACATCATGCTTGCTACCGTCTCTCCCCTTTATAATTTCTAGATCCTTCTTCTTTCTCTGTGGAGTTCCCTGCATAGATGAACTCTTCTTCTAGAGGAG
>NW_022938988.1:0-893 GCF_012274545.1 Fukomys damarensis | reverse complement strand
AGAGTCAGTCAGGAATGATAAAGGGGGCACCCTTGGGAGATGGGTGGGTGGTACAGGGTGGTTGACTATCGTGACCATTGGGTGTGCCACAGTGGCTGTTTTGTTGGCCCAGAAGGAAGCCAGTTGATCCTGGTGTCAGAGCAGAGCCATTCTTTCCTCCTGAGTGAAACTATTTCTCTTCCGCTTCCCTCATAGGAGCCTATGGTAGCATACGGTTTAAAATACTGCATTCTAGGGTAACTTGTGATCGCTGGGACTGTGTCTCATAGTGACTGGCCCTGTGACTATGCAATGGGAGGCATCTTTGAGAATGGCTGTGTCATCTACTACTACTCGATCTACTTCCATGCTTTTAGTGGGCCTCCCAAGGAGGTGAAAGGTGATAGAGCCCATTCTGAGGTGTCTTCTACACAGAACTACTTTTCCCAGGAGAGAGCCCTATCCTTTCCTTCCTTTACCCCGAAGGCTTTACACTAAAAACAGGACCTGGATCTAAACCTGAATACCAGCAGGACTGCCCCGGATTTGGAAAAAATCTGAGCCCCTAAGATGCAAAGCTTTTGAATGCAGTGGTGATTGATTAGCCAGTGGCAAACTCAGTGTGGGAAGCTGGCTTTACTAAGGCAACTAATGCTGAGATCGGGGTAGAGTTGTTGGAGGCAGGTTAGTGGGGAGGTGGAGTACAGATAGCTGGAGTGCTTGGGTTACCATGGAAACTGGAGTGTGTGAGGCCAAAGCCGAGCTAACGAGCCATTGAGCATTCCTCTGACATGTGTAGGGACCAGCACGACCTGTCAGGAAAAATATACCCTCACTTGGCGGGGACTGTCTTCAGAGCAAAGTTTGCCTTTGCTCTGTCCCTGAGCTCCCTCAAAAACCTAACCAGGTTTCTT
>NW_022938987.1:0-221 GCF_012274545.1 Fukomys damarensis | reverse complement strand
GACATTCCGGTTTCTGTGGCAACCAAAACAAGCCACTTTCCTTCACAGTGCCAGAAGGATTTGACAAAGGTACTGACAGACTGAAGAGATCGAGAACCGTAAAAACATCAGCACAAGTAAGTGCCTAAATCAGTGTGTGAGTGTGTGTGAGTGTGTGTGTGTGTGTAAGGGGGTGTGTGTGGTCTTTATCAGGCATTAAGGGCTCCTGTCTCTCCTGGGTG
>NW_022938986.1:0-376 GCF_012274545.1 Fukomys damarensis | reverse complement strand
CCAATAACATAGGTGTCTGCACATACGAGCTTTAATAAGGGGTACATGTCACAGATGAAGTGGTCAATGACATTGGGGCCACAGAAGGGAAGATTATAAACAAACAGAATGTGCAGTATAGCGTGCACAAAACCCCCAACCCAGGCCAGCAGCAATAGCAGAGCACACACGCGGTGGTTCATGATGGTCAGATAATGAAGGGGTTTGCAGATTGCCACATAGCGGTCATAGGACATGACCACCAAGAGTATTATCTCAGCACCACCAAAAAAGTGCTCTGAAAACAGCTGAGTCATACACGCTTGGAAGGAAATGGTTTTCTTGACACGGAGTAGGTCTATCAGCAAATTTGGAGTAGCTGTGTTGGAATAAGCCA
>NW_022938985.1:0-456 GCF_012274545.1 Fukomys damarensis | reverse complement strand
GTATACTTGGGGACAGGCTCCGTTTGACGTTAGAACACAAACGCACTTTGCCGAGGGCTTCTGATATTTACAGTGCAATTTTCCCCGGGAAACAGCTTCTCTCGCCGCTTAGCCGTTTAAAGCGGAAGCGGTGGGTTTCATGAATGTGAAGTACTCCACAGAGAAAGGTGCTGCAACTCTGTGAGTTTACCAGTGAAGTCCAGTTCTTAGGGGGAGTACAACTGTAGCCCTTTTCATTTGTAGGTCTCTGCGTATCAGAGACTGAAACACTGTTTTGAGGCACTTTTAGCAGAGAAGCCGTTCAGGCCTAAGGGAGTGCCTAGCAGCTCTGAGTGCACACAAGCCTCCTGAACTCTGTATAATTGGAGATAGGTTCAGTTTGAAGTTAGAACGCAAACGCACTTTGCCGAAGGTTTCTGCCATTTAAAGTGCTGATTTCCCCGGGAAACAGCTTCT
>NW_022938984.1:0-226 GCF_012274545.1 Fukomys damarensis | reverse complement strand
TGTGTGTGTGTGTAACAAGGATCAAGGCTGTACATGTAAAAGGTAGACCAGACTGCTGGCAAAAGAGGGAAACATAGTTCTCTGGGATTTTATGGGACATAGAAATCATTTAAGTCCCAGTTGTTGTTGTATTTTTAAGGATTTTAGTGCTAGTCACTACCTAGCAATTTTATCAAAACTTGGTGATGTGAACAGTTTTCCAAATAATCAGTTACAATAGAATTTG
>NW_022938983.1:0-353 GCF_012274545.1 Fukomys damarensis | reverse complement strand
TGCAAACTCAAATTATTAGGCACTTGAATTCCATCCATATTCCATTCACAAAGCCTTACCCTAATCCTAACTCTAACCCTAAACACTACTTCCCAGTTCCAATACAGTGGTACTTGAAATCACACACTATTCCTAACCCTCAGGCCATATCTAAGCATAACCCTAACTATGAAACATACACTCCAATACCCAGGTAGTGAAATTCCAAGACTATCACTCACCCCAAACACTAACACTAAACCTAACACATAACCTAACAACAAACCCTAACCCAGGTGCCTAGCTTGGTAAACAAATCAGAAACCTAATCCTAAAATTAACACCAACATTCAACTCAAATCCATACTCCATTA
>NW_022938982.1:0-242 GCF_012274545.1 Fukomys damarensis | reverse complement strand
AAGAGAATACATTATATCTATGGACAATGCTCTATAAAATTAAGTCAAGTATTAAAACCAATAATCAATGGATCTAGTTTGAAAATTCCAAACTCAATAGTGTTTTCAGTAAAATTTTTTCAGTAAAAATGGAACAAGTGTTTGGCTTGCAATTTCATACTTTTACTGCCAGATCATTTTAGTTCATAAAAAGTCCTAGTTTTCCAAATATGCTTTAGAAATCGCTTTACAATGATTTTTAA
>NW_022938981.1:0-247 GCF_012274545.1 Fukomys damarensis | reverse complement strand
TAGTAAGAAAATAAGCTGCAGCTATCTGTGCATGTAATCACCGTTCCCCACACTGGCTTTTTGCTGGTACAAACCCGCACTTCCATGTGGTATCATGGTTTTCCTTCCTGGAAGATTTGCTCTCACATTTCGTGCAGTGTGGGTCAGCCGGCACTCCATTCCTTACACCCTTTTATCTGAAAACGTCTTTTATTTCACCGTCAATCTTGGAAGACATTTTCGACAAGTACTTTTACAAGTTTACAAG
>NW_022938980.1:0-206 GCF_012274545.1 Fukomys damarensis | reverse complement strand
TCAATCTTATTTTTCACATTAATCTATCTTCTATGCCATCCTTTATATTGTAGACCTGATCATGTTGCTCCATAGTAGCATTTCCCAAAGGGTGTGCCCTAATTGTGCTGCAATAGACTAAGATGTGCCAAAGGAGACCAAGGTTGGCTAGGTGTGTTGAGCCCTGTAAGCCATAGGTGCTTTCATTTTCTTTGTATAATATGAAT
>NW_022938979.1:0-3935 GCF_012274545.1 Fukomys damarensis | reverse complement strand
TATTACCTAAGTGACTGTACTTGTAATCTTATTGGTCGATCACAGTTTTTACCCACATTGTACCCACCCCTCGTGACTTTGCTCTATAAAACTTCCTCGGCAAAGTGGGCCCTTTGGCAATCCATTCAAGACCAATCTTGTTTTGTAGGACCTAGTCCCCCCCATTCCCATTTCCCAGTAAATTTTCCTACCCTTCACCTCTTTTGCTCCTTACAATTGATTCTTTGACTTGGAGGAACACAAACTCCGAACATCACATCTAGCAAGATGGGAGTTACATCTACTCCCACTGTCTCACCATGCAGTCATAAGACTACTCAGGGGACAGCAGGGGACAGCAGGGGATTCAGCTCAGTGGTCCTGGTGCTTGCCTCATAAGCGCAAATGATCATGCAGAGGTCATGTCCTAGTATAGATTTTTTAAGTCAAAGAGAAGTTTCTCTTCTCTGAGTTTTCAAAAGTTGAAGCAGTATTTATGCATATAAATGATGATATATGGAAAAAGATAACAGATAATTTATAGTACTTTTTTTTTAGAATTTATAATTTTTCCTCCATATAATTTGTTCTGATTTCACGCATCAAAAACAATGGACAGAAAAACTCTTGAGGCTCAAGGCTTAGTATGATGTCTTGGCTGAGGTCTGCGTAGCTGTCACGTCTCGGACACACGACACTATCCTGTCACAGGGACAGACGTTTTTTCTTGTCACTATCCCTTGCCCAATGGAGTAGACGAGATCAAAATGTGTGGTAAATGTTTAAATTTAAAATGGTGCAGAAGAGTATAAGACTCATGGCCGTGAATCCCCATCAAAATTCTCTGTCATGATTAAAACACACTTATCCCACAGTGCTTGATGTTTCCTGCAGCTGTTCTGCATGTCCTATTTCCTGGGACTCTTTATGAGTAGAGGTTAAAAAGAACGGTGAATGTTGCTGCTCAGCACCACCCAACAGAAAGGCAGCTCGGAACAACGTGCTGCTGTGTCCTCATCCACTTCATTCTTAGGATCTTGCACTATGTGGCTTGTGGCTCTTTCCCCACAGTCCCAGTGACCATAAAAGCTGAATACATTGAATCCATTCAGGACACTGAAGGAGCCAAAACAGCACAGCTGAAGATCCTCACTAAGGAGCATTGCCAGAGTTGTTCAGAATGTGGCAAGGAGGAAGTGATCAGTGCGTAGGTGGCTGTGCACAATACTTTGATGGAGGATTTGTAGCAATGTGTCTTTTACAGTATTTTTTAAGAACTGAAGCATGCACAGTCTTCTCTAATCACACATGGTGACAACTATTATTATAGCACTTACATCAGTTTTGATGTTATGTGTCATTTACGGATGGCTGAAGCTATCTAGGATGGCTAGTGGGCAAAATTTCTACGCAAATACTACAGCATCGTGGACCTATAAGAGACTTGAGGATCGGATTAGTTTGATAACCAAATGTGTGGGATACGAAGGGGTCAGAGTGCATCAGGAGATGGGCCGCACTGGTTTACCATATTCCTAACAAACGACCTAAGAAAATACAGCGCAGAAATGATTCAGTGTATTGGACTGTGTCCGTTGGTCCGATGGCCTTCTTTTCCCTGTCTTGTCTGAGAACAGTTGAGTCTCTCTTGGAAAATAGGTCTTGCCAACCGTGAGAGAGAAGAGAGAGGGTGAAGAGAGAGGGTGGATAACAACTCAACTCATCTGAGAGAGAAAATATCTTAACAAGAAACACTGACGGAGTGGAGGAGTGAAGGGAAAACCATTTCAGGGACTGCTGGCCCACAAATACCAACCTCTATTTAACAGGCAGGGATGAGTACCGGTGAAACACCGCATACTCCTGGAGTCGCGTGCTTCATAACGCAGCCACACGACCACACAGGGCTTGGCTGACTTCATCTCTCGGGGCATGCAGAAAATCTCAGCTGTGTGGGTCAGGACTTACATAATTCCTGGAAGATATAGTTCTGTCTTCTGCTTTCTTAATAGTACGGAGTATGGACCAAGTGCTCAAGCCATCTGTACCTTTGGATCAGAGCGCCTATGAGAGAGGAGCATAAGCAGAAACACGTACCAAGAAGACCACTTGGAGAAAGCCACCCTCTTGGAACCTAATTCCAGCCCCTGCCTGGCAGTCTGGGTTGTTAAATCCTGGACCACTGAGTTTCTGTGTTGTTTGAGTGACATGATCTTTGTGTCCGCTATTTCCAACGTCGTATACTCTAGGGATATGCAGAAAAACCACCCACAAGCAAGGGGTGTGGTGGGAGGCGATTCCATCTACTGATTCATGCTGTTGATCTGTTATTCAGAGAAGGCTTTTATTAAATGATTTCCCCAAGTGTACCATTAACATAATTGCCCTTTCCTGGGCATCCTGACTGCTCTCCAGAGAGCCATCTTCAAATAAATGACAATGCTTAAATGCTTGATTCAATTTCTTTTCTTGGCGATGTTGGTTTAGAATGAGGATGATGAAACGAACAATTTGATACAGGCATTTCAGTAATTGCCAGTCACAAAGGTGAAAATTATAAACAAAGCCGGATGTCCCTTAAAACTAAATAGGAAAATGTTGCTAAGCAGAAAATAACATCCTCTGCCATTACATTAAGCACAGTCGTTTCCAACAAGATAACTGAATATCTCACCTCTCTTTTAAGGGCGAATCGTGTTTGTGAGCTAACGATGACAATTAGTAGTTTTTATCTTTGCGAATATAATGTGGACATTATTTAATTACACATTCATTACAGGTTTAATGAGTGTATAATGTAGCCAGTTTCACATGAAAGCTGCAACCACCTAGAAGCCTCAATTGTACTCAGTTAATCAATAAAATAGGATTTTAAAAGATCATAATGTTTTTGTCTATTTTCTTCTGTGTCTATCCTGAGGTTAAGTACGTCCAATTAGAAGAACAAAATAAATTTGGGATAATTTTATTCAATGATATAATTTTTTGAATAGAGCACAAAGATCTCCATTTTAACAATAATAATCATACTGATGTCTTTTTCATTTTAATTTGTTTTGCCTAAATCTGTGCATATTATGCATTACAAGTTTTCAGTCATGTTTATTTTGTTTCTACATTGATTTCCTCCCTAAAAATGGAAGGAAGAAATGAATTCGTGTTTGTGTAATTTAAAAATGAATGCATTAGTCCATGCTAACTAAATGGCATGAGGGTCAGAGAATTGTTTTTGTGGAAAGCTTTATTTCTTGGGATTTTGTTATCTTTTGGTAGTTACACTAGTGGTGTATTTCTATTGAACTGTCACTTTTCTGTACAAAAAATACATAGTCGGGGCAGGAATTTAGCTCAGTGGTTCTGCTGCCTGCCTCGAAGCACAAAGCCCTGAGTTCGATCCCCGGTGCCATAAAAAAAAAAAAAAAAAAATCCCCACAAAAACAAAAAGTATATAGTCACACATTTTAGAGTGTGTGCTTGCACGCATACTTGTGCATGTACTTACACATAACATAATTAACTCAAAATCACTGCTTAGCCAAGAAGTATGATCTTGAGTCATTTATGGAAAACAGATGCACCTCAAGGCTGCAATATTCAGTGAAGTAAATCAGACACACGGCTCCAACTTCACAGGGTTTCTCTTACATGAGAAATCCAAAGTATAAATCATGTGAAGACCACAATAGAAGACACATAACAGGAAAACAGGGAGGTGGACTTTTTGATGATGGGCAAAGGATCTGGGGATTGGGGAGAAGAGAAGGAGGAAAAGGGAGGTTAAAAAAATAAATACATGACATGTAAAGGTCCCGATTTCACCAAATGAATTCCTTACTTATCACAAACATATGCTAATAAAAACAGGCAAGAAATTGTTTTCTTTTCTTTGTTTGTTTCTTTTTTTATTTATTTATTGTGTGTGTGAGTGTGTGTGTGTGTGTGTGTGTGTGTGTGTG
>NW_022938978.1:0-204 GCF_012274545.1 Fukomys damarensis | reverse complement strand
AAAATTCTCTGTAAAGAGTTTGTTTTAATAGTTATCTATTGATGGAGCACTATCTTAGAAATCTCACCACTGTGCAGTACTTAGGTGCTTTCATTTTTAAATGCTCTACATTACTTTGTAACATTCCTATGTTGACCTTAATCTTCAGTGCTCTAAAATTAAAAAAAAAAAAGTAGAACAGATAGTAAGTGAAAGATCTGTTAA
>NW_022938977.1:0-1260 GCF_012274545.1 Fukomys damarensis | reverse complement strand
GATATATCATGTAGAGATACAAATTTTTAATAATAAATGTCATTACATTGTATACCTAAAATGTGCCAATAAACTTTATGAATTAAAAACCATCATCTTATAGAAGATATCTTCATTTCATTATTGTTCAAAGTTCTTTTAAGAAAAGTCTTAGAAATACATTGATTGTAGAAAATGGTCCATTTTAACAAAAAACATGAGACAGAGGGCAATGATTGAGTGTTTGCAAGCATACTTGATAACCTAGGTTCAATACACTATACTGAAAAAAGAAATATAATTCAAACCAATTTGTTTTCAAGTTTTGTTTTTACTTATTTCTTAATCATTTAGGTGTGGTAATTCAGGACAAAGTATAAAAGCTTCTACATTTAACTGTATAATTCAGCAAGTTTTTAAATATATATTTTTCGACCATACCTTTGCAGGATTTACTTATTTTTATATACAATGGTAGATTATTTGGATAGCCAGTGGCCACACCAGGAGAAGGGGCTGATGGTAGGGGAGGAGCTTCCAGGATTTAAGAGAAGATAGAGACTATAGAGTATAAATTTTAAAAATAAAATGTAAAAAAAGTCAGCAGGTGAATCTAAGAAATTGTTCCTCCAATATCAGAAAGCATTCCCATAGAGAGTTATTTATTTTAGATATTTGTAAACTTGCCTGCAAAAGCTTGGGATTTTATCCTGATTGTTTAAAAATACATGAATGAATTCATATAGGGGATGGCTAATAAAAAGCCATATTAATAGAGCTCTGAATATTAAAATAGTTTATCAAATAAGATCAATAGTTATAATAAAAATTCATTTTTTAGCTTCTCATTGATGATTTTGGGTGTATTCTTTTTTTTAATGTAGAAGAAAATAGAATGTTAAAATACATAGATGATAGATAGTTAGATAGATGGGCAAACATGAATGAACTAATTCACAAAGCTTTGAACAAAATGCTTTACATCCTGGCCCATCACCTCTTTTAGATCTTTTCTATCTGTAATACGTGGAATTTTCTTTCTCATTTCTTTATTTCCTTTATGCACAATAAACTCTTAGCTCATTTTGTTTCTGTGAACAGCATGGCTTTTCGCCTTCTTTTATATGCTATACATCAATAACCTTCATGGGAAAAACAAATAGTTCAATATTTATTAGCCATATTTTTTTCTCCAACTCAGGTTAATATTTTGGCCTGTCATTCAAATCTAACTTAGATTTGTTCCTTTGCCCACTACAACATCCCAATCATTATTATTAT
>NW_022938976.1:0-345 GCF_012274545.1 Fukomys damarensis | reverse complement strand
ACTATGATTTTTCCTATTCATGAACATAGACTATATTTCTTTACTTTCTTTCATCAGAATTTTATTGTTTTTCTCATGTAGATCTTGTACCTATTTTTTAATGTATCCAAAAATACTTTTTTCTTTTATGTAGTAACTAAAATGTTCTTGTATGATTGATTTCACATTCCACTTATTCATTGGTTGTATAAAATAATTGTGATTTATATTAACAACTAACTTTTTATTGTTACCTTTATATGCTGAAACCTCCCTATATTCATTTATTAGTTCCAGAAGGGCATTTTTTTTCACTTTTCCATATTTTCAATGTAGATGATCATCTCATCTGTGAAGAAAGATAGT
>NW_022938975.1:0-210 GCF_012274545.1 Fukomys damarensis | reverse complement strand
TGCAGGTTCAAGGCCAGCCTGAGCAGGTTAGCAAGACCATCTCAAGATAAAGTTAGAAAGGGCCGGCGGGTAGATGTAGGGTGGATGCAGCTCAGTGGGAGAGTGCCTGCCTGGCTTGTGGAAGGCCCGGGGCCCAATCCCCAGTACCGCATAAGACAAGACAAAAGCCTTTGTGAGAGATTGCTGACAATAGTGTGCACCTGAGTTCCA
>NW_022938974.1:0-260 GCF_012274545.1 Fukomys damarensis | reverse complement strand
CAAGTGTTACTTTGATTCCCCAACCAGGGAAAGACTCAACTAAAAAAGAAAAGTATATGCCAATATCCTTAATGAATATAGATGCAAACATCTTTAGTAAGATACTGGCAAACAGAATACAGAGAGTCCTCAAGAAGATCATACACCCTGACCAAGTCAGATTTGTTCTAGGGATGTCAGGATGGTTCAACAAACATAAATCAATAAATGTAATACACTATATTAATAGAGTCAAAGACAAAAACCATATGATCCTCTCA
>NW_022938973.1:0-220 GCF_012274545.1 Fukomys damarensis | reverse complement strand
GAATGGAACTGAGCACAGGCTCTGGGCAGGGACGGCTGCCTGGGACCCTCACCTTGCATCCCTAGGGTGGGGTTCCCTCCCTTGGACTAGCCTGGCCCTCAGGTGCACCTGTGCCTTCCTCAGGCCAGTCACTGGGGAGCATAGGAGAGGGACACATCCTGGGCCCTGAGCCCAGCCAGCATGCCACACCTCCAGATTGGGGCTGGTGGCAGCATGAGAG
>NW_022938972.1:0-1983 GCF_012274545.1 Fukomys damarensis | reverse complement strand
GTTTTTGTTAATGGTGTTTTCATTAACAAAACAGTAATTTTTGATCTAGGAAAATGAAATGGATGCTGGCAGCCAGCTACACTATTTTTTTTCTAAACGGGAAAGCACCCCAAGCACCCCAGTGTTTTCTCTCCCTGTCCAGATTGGCCCCTCGTGACAAGGGAGATGAGGATGTTCATCTTCATTTACTCTTTGAGAAATCAAGTTGCAAGGAGACTCAGCTACTTGCTGAGGGTCTGAAACTCTGCTCTTGGGCATGGGTCCCTGAGTCCACTTCTGGGGTTCCCCACCCCATTCTGACCAGTGGGGTGTGAGCACTGAGGTGGCCAGATTTTAAGTTCTCTTCTTATGCCTAAGACATGACATAAATAACTCATTTTAAATCTCCATACACTTAAAAATGAGAACATAGAGACAATACCTTCCATGAGTCTGCCTGGCATTATCACAAACCAGGGGAGAATTGGAAATCGATCAATTTGCCAGGTCAAAACACTTTTTAGTATAAACTGCCATTAAAGCCTTTTAAGTGGGCCTTTGATACCTTCCAGGTTTTTTAAAAAATCTTTTTTGTCTTCTTACTGCTGTGTGTGTGTGTCTGTGTGTGTCTTAAGAACCCACAGGAGATCTATCCTTTTAACAAATGTTTAAGTGCACAGTGTTTTGGTCGTATTGACTATAGGTGCCATGTGTGCAGCAGATGTCTAGTTTATTCACTGTACTTTTTTTTTTTTTTCGGTACGAGGGATTGAACCCAGTGCTTTCACACTGAGCTACATCTCCAGCCCTTTCTTAGTTTTTATTTTGAGACAGAGTCTCACTAAGTCACTAGGTTGCCCAGGTAGGTCTTGAACTTGTGATCCTTTTGCCTCAGACTCCCAGAATGCTGGGATGACAGGTGTGCACCAACATGTCTTGTTTATGCACTGCACTTTAAGCATCACAGAACAACTCTGAGCACCTTAAATGTGGTCCCAGGCAAGTCTGCTATGGAGTCATAGTTGGGAACTTACATGGTGCCTGAGCCCTACTCTTTCCCTGGGGAGACGGCCGCATGCACAACTGTTAGCTGATCTCATTTCCAGCCAAATGTTTTGATCCATGCAGAGAAGGCATGGGATTTAAGATTTTCCTAAGTAAATCACAGTTTAGGAATAAGATTTTATATCTGAAAACTGCAACCTGCACAATTTAATAACAGGCATCTGAGTCCCTCTCGGTGGGTCACTATGTTCATTCCCTAAAGAACAGAAACTGGCCCCTGCCTGTTTTTCTTCTAATATTCAGAAGAATCAAATGTTCACAAATGTTCCTTCTTATAGATGAGTAACAAAAGGGCCAAATCAACCCAAATTCCACTTTTTAAGAGAATGATGCTTCAAGCAGATGTCTATGCCAGTCCTCTGTTTAATTCAGATGAATCTCGCCTGGTCACACAGGTGGCTTTCTTACTTCCTTATACTACTGAAAACATCCACATGTGCCAGTGTTGATACCTGGTGCCAGTGAACATATTCACTAATTGAAGAAACCAAACAAAACAGCAAAATTCCTGAGCACTTTTGTTTTGAGTTTTACTCCCATGGCCAATTGTTGAGATCCTCTGCCTTAGCAACTGGACCACATATCTGTGGTCACAAAGAAGTGCATATTGTGTGGGACAATAACTGCAGACAAGGTGGAAACTTCCTCAGGTATAAAACCAATAACCAATAAGTCATCCAAGCCAAACAACAATAAAAATCTCTAAATGAAACAAAATAATCTTGAAAATGATGCTTCTCCTCCCTACTTTTCTCCTCAGATCTTGCATGACCTTTCTTGGGGAGAAGAATAGCACTGTTTGTTCTGTTTGTCCCAAACTCAGATTCCTCTCCTCCCCTCCTCTATGGTGTTTGTGCCCGCCTCCCACTGAAGTGCTCTCTGAGGACTAGGTCACCCTGGCTCCCCTTCTGGCTGGACTGTGGTTGGGCTCAGCCAGTG
>NW_022938971.1:0-229 GCF_012274545.1 Fukomys damarensis | reverse complement strand
GCGGAAGGTGGGGGCTGGCAAATCTGCTCACCTCATGGCAGCCAGAAACGAAGGAAAGGGGGGGGGCGCTGAGGACAAGGACATAGCCTGGTTTATGCCCCCAGGGACCTGCTTCCTCCAGCCAAGCCCTACCTTGCAACAGCATATTCAGCCATGAACGCATGGCTGGATCCATGTCTAGGTGAGTGCCCAGGGTCTAATCCCCTTCCAAATCTGCCTCTGACCACAG
>NW_022938970.1:0-381 GCF_012274545.1 Fukomys damarensis | reverse complement strand
GTATATCCTCAATATGTATCCATTTTCCTATGAATGAATCTAATTTCTCATTCTTTATGGATGTGTGGTATTCAATTTATAGAAAAAACACATCTTTATCCAGTTGACAACTGATGGGCAAATGGGCTGTTTCCAAGTTTTAGCTATTACACTCTGTGCTTCTATAAACATGGATGATCATACATCTCTGTGATATGATTATTTAATTCTTTTCAAAAGATACCCAGCAGAGGGATGGCAGGGTCAAATTGAATCTCTAGCCACAGCTCTTTGAGGTATCTCCATATTGATTTCCACAGTGGTTGTCTGCACTCCCACCAAAAATGGAGAAGATTTCCTCTCTCCTCACAACCCCCACCAACATTTGTTATTGTTTTATTT
>NW_022938969.1:0-635 GCF_012274545.1 Fukomys damarensis | reverse complement strand
AGTGAAGACATCCAGAGACCTCACAAAGGACCTCCCAGAGAGATCTCCTACAGAGACAGCACATAGAGGCCTCTCACTACCCCACACACGTTTTATACACTGAATCCTCCATAGAGTCCCCACAGGACCCTCCCACAGCTCTGAGTCCTCATGTTGCCCCTCAAAGACCTTGCACAGAGATTGCCAAAGAGCTGCCCCAAGTGAGACCATGCAGAGACTCCTACCCAGACCTTCCACAAAGTCCTGGCACAGAGACCTCCCAAGGATAACCTTTTTGCTTACAGGCCCTGACACTGAACCTACCAGAGAGTTTTCACACAAGGACTTCCCACAGAGGCCTGACAGAGAGTGACCTCCCACACAGACCTCCCCCAGCCACCTCATAGGGAGGCCATACAGAGCTGTGCCTGTCCCATACAGACTTTTTGACCTTGCAGACCTTGTAGAGCTCACATACAAGCTTTCCAGGAGATTCCGCAGAGCTACAAGGAGTCTGAACAGAGACCTCACATGGGGTTTTCCCAGAAACCAGGCACAGAGACCTCATACAGACACCTCACACACCCTTCTTAGCAGCCTGAGCTCCTAACGGGCTCATTGACAGGTCCTTTCCCAATGACCTTTTAGCAAACTGC
>NW_022938968.1:1613-7455 GCF_012274545.1 Fukomys damarensis | reverse complement strand
CTGTGAGTTCACCAGTGAATTCCGCATCTTATATGGAGTATAACTATACTCCTTCTTTTTGCACGTTGCTCCCCAGCAGAGATTGAAACACTTCTGTGAAGCGTTGTACGGGAAAAGCCCTAAAGCCCTAATAGAGTGCTTAGCACCTCTTAGTGTACAAAAGATTCTGGCATGTTGTATACTTGGTTATTGTTTCAGTTTGTGGTTAGAACACAAACACACTTTGCACAGTGCTTCTGCGGTTCAAACTGCAGTTTTTCCCGGGAAACAGCTTCTTTCGCAGCTTAGCCCTTTGAAACTAAAGCGATTAGATTCCTGAATGTGAAGTACTCCACAGAGAAAGGTGCTGCAACTCTGTGAGGTTACCACTGAAGTCCACATCTTACAAGGAGTACACCTGTATTCCTTTTTGTTTGTAGGTCTATGCCTGGCAAAAGTTGAAGCACTGTAGTGAGGCGCTTATACCAGAAAACCCCTTGAGGTGTAAGAGATTGCCTGGCAGCTCTGAGTGGGTACATGCCCCCAGAACTCTGCATTCTTTGAGATAGGTTCAGTGTGAGGTTAGAACACAAACGAACTCTATAGAGTGCTTGTGCGGATGAAACTACACTTTTTGCCTTGAACAGATTCTTTCTCCGATTAGCCCTTTGAAACCAAAGCATTTAGTTCCCTGAATATGAAGTACTCCACAGAGAAACGTGCTGCAACTCTGTGACTTTACCAGTGAAGTCCACATCTTATATGGAGTACAGCTGTATTCCTTTTTGTTTGTAGGTCTCTGACTGGCATCGATTGAAACACAGCATAGAGGCGCTTGTACTGGAAAAGCCCTTAAGGCTCAAGAGAGTGCCAGCAGCTCTGAGTGCACAAAGCCCTCCAGATCTCTGTACACTTGGAGATAGGTTCTTTGTGAGGTTAGAACACAAACGCACTCTGCAGAGTGAGTCTGTGGTTCAAACTGCAGTTTTACACAGTAAACAGCTTCTTTCGCTCCTTTGCCCTTTGAAATCAAAGCGTTTAGTTTCCTGAATATAAAGAACTCCATAGAGAAAGGTGTTGCAACACTGTGAGTTTACCAGTGAAGTCCACATCTGTTATGGTGTACAACATTATACATTTTTGTTTGTAGGTCTCTGACTTGCAGAGATTGAAACATTGTTGTGAGGAGCTTCTACCAGAAAAGCCCTTCAGGCCTAAGAGAGTGCCTAGCTGCTCTGACTACAAACAACCATCCAGAACACTGTATATTTGGAGATAGGTTAAGTGTGAGGTTAGAACACAAACGCACTATGGAGAGTGCTTCTGTGGTTTACAGTGCAGTTTTCCCCGGAAACACCTTCTATCGCCGCTTAGCCATTTGAAACCAAAGTGGTTAGTTTCCTGAATGTGAAGTATTCCACAGAGAAAGTTGGTACAACTCTGTGAGTTTTCCAGTGAAATCCACATCTTAAATGGAGTACAACTGTATTCCTCTTTGTTTGTAGGTCTCTGCGTGGCAGAGCTTGAAACACTGTTGTGAGGCTCTTGTACCAGAAAAGCCCTTAAGCTTTGCAGAGTGCCTAGCAGCTCTGAGTGCACACAGGCCTCCAGAACTCTGTATATTTGGAGATAACTTCAGTGTGAGGATAAAACACAATCACACTCTGCAGAGGGCTTCTGGGGTTGAAACTGCAGTTTTCGATGGGAAACAGCTTCTTTCTCCCCTAGGCCTTTGAAACCAAAGCGGTTAGTTTCCTGATTATGAAATACTCCACAGAGAATGGTGCTGCTACTCTGTGAGTTTACCAGTGAAGTCCTCAACTTTTAAGGAGTACAACTGTATTCCTTTTTGTTTGTAGGTCTTTGCTGCAGAGATGGAATCACTGTTGCGAAGCGCTTTTACCAGAAAAGCAATCAAGGCCTCAAGGAGCGCCTAGGTGCTCTGAGTGCACACAAGGCTCCAGAACTCTGTATACTTCTAGAGAGGTTCAATTTGAGGTTAGAACACAAACAAACTCTGCAGAGTGCTTCTGAGGTCTGCCTGGCAGACATTTAAACACTGTTGTGAGGCACTTTACCAGAATAGCCCTTAAGGCCTAAAAGAGTGCCCAGCAGCTCGAGTGCACACAAGATTCCAGAAACCTGTATACTTGGGGATAGGCTCAGTTTCAAGTTAGAACACAAACGCACTTTGCAGAGTACTTCTGCGGTTTAAACTGCAGGTTTCCCCGGGAAAAAGCTTCATTTGCTGCTTAGCCCTTTGAAACCAAGGCGGTTAGTTTCCTGAATGTGAAGTACTCCACAGAGAAAGGTGCTGCAATGCTGTGAGTTTACCAGTGAAGTCCACACCTTATATGGAGTACAACTGTATTCCTATTTGTTTGTAGGTCTCTGCCGGGAAGGCATTGAAACACTGTTGTGAGGCACTTTACTGGAAAAGCCCTTAAGGCCTAAGAGAGTGCCTAGCAGCTCTGAGTGAACAGAAGCCTCCAGCAGTCTGTATACTTGGTGATAATTTGAGTTTGAGGTTAGAAAACCAACGCACTTTGCAGAGTGCTTCTGTGGTTTAAACTGCAGGTTTCCCCGGGAAAAAGCTTCGTTTGCTGCTTAACCCTTTGAAACCAAAGCGGTTAGTTTCCTGAATGTGAAGTACTCCACAGAGAAATGTGTTGCAACTCTGTGAGTTTACCAGTGACGTTCATATCATATATGGAGTACTACTCTATTCCGTTTTGTTTGTAGGACTCTTCCTGGCAGAGATTGAAACACTTTTGTGAGGTGCTTGTACCTGAAAAGCCCTTAAAGGCCCAAGAGAGTGCCTAGCAACCCTGAGTGCACACAAGGCACCAGAATCCTGTATAGTTGGAGATAGGTTCAGTTTGAGGGAACAACACAAATGCAGTCTGCACAGTGATTCTGCAGTTCAAACTGCAGCTTTCCCCTGGAAACAGCTTCTTTTGCAGCTTAGCCCTTTGAAACTAAAGTGATTAGATTCCTGAATGTGAAGTACTCCACAGAGAAAGGTGCTGCAACGCTGTGAGTTTAGCAGTGAAGTCCACACCTTATATGGAGTACAACTGTGTTCCTTTTTGTTTGTAGGTCTCTGCCTGGCAAAAGTTGAACCACTGTAGTGAGGCGCTTATACCAGAAAAGCCCTTACGGTGTAAGAGAGTGCCTGGCAGCTCAGAGTGGGTACATGCCTCCAGAACGCTGCATACTTTGAGATAGGTTCAGTGTGAGGTCAGAACACAAACTAACTCTCCAGAGTGCTTCTGCGGTTGAAACTGCACTTTTTGCCCTGAACTGATTCTTTCTCCGGTTAGCCCTTTGAGACCAAAGCAGTTAGTTCCCTGAATGTGAAATACTCCACAGAGGAAGGTGCTGCAACTCTCTGAGTTTACCAGTGAAGTCCACATCTCATATGGAGTACAACTGTATTCCTTTTTGTTTGTAGGTCTCTGTCTGGCACAGATTGAAATACTGTTGTCAGGCGCTTCTACCAGAAAATCCCTTAAGGTAGAGGAGAGTGCAAGCAGCTCTGAGCGCACACAAGCCCCCAGAACTCTGTGTACTTGAAGATAGGTTCAGTGTTACGTTTGAACAAAAACGCACTCTGCAGAGTGCTTCTCCAGTTTAAACTGCAGTTTTTCCTGGGAAGCATCCTCTTTCCCTTCTTAGCCCATTGAAACCAAAGCGGCTAGTTCCCTGAATGTGAAGTACTCCACAGAGAAAGGTGCTGCAACTCTGTGAGTTTACCAGTGAAGTCCACATCTTATATGGAGTACAACTGTATTCCTTTTTGTTTTTAGATCTCTGACTGGCATCGATTGAAACACAGCAGTGAGGCGCTTGAATCGGAAAAGCCCTTAAGGCTCAAGAGAGTGCAAGCAGCTCTGAGTGCACACAGCCCGCCAGATCTCTGTACACTTGGAGATAGGTTCATTGTGAGGTTAGAACACAAACGCACTCTGCAGAGTGAGTCTGTGGTTCAAACTACACTTTTACACAGTAAACAGCTTCTTTCGCTCCTTTGCTCTTTGACACCAAATCCTTTAGTTTTCTGAATATAAAGAAGTCCATAGAGAAAGGTGTTGCAACCCTGTGAGTTTACCAGTGAAGTCCACATCTTTTATGGTGTACAACATTATACATTTTTGTTTGTAGGTCTCTGACTTGCAGACATTGAAACATTGCTGTGAGGAGCTTCTACCAGAAAAGCCCTTCAGGCCTAAGAGAGTGCCTAGCTGCTCTGACTACAAACAACCATCCAGAACACTGTATATTTGGACATAGGTTAAGTGTGAGGTTAGAACACAAACGCACTACGGAGAGTGCTTCTCCGGTTTACAGTGCAGTGATCCCCAGAAACACCTTCTATCGCCGCTTAGCCATTTGAAACCAAAGCGGTTAGTTTCCTGAATGTGAAGTACTCCACAGAGAAAGTTGGTACAACTCTGTGAGTTTTCCAGTGAAATCCACATCTTAAATGGAGTACAACTGTATTCCTCTTTGTTTGTAGGTCTCTGCGTGGCAGAGCTTGAAACACTGTTGTGAGGCTCTTGTACCAGAAAAGCCCTTAAGCTTTGCAGAGTGCCTAGCAGCTCTGAGTGCACACAGGCCTCCAGAACTCTGTATATTTGGAGATAACTTCAGTGTGAGGATAAAACACAATCACACTCTGCAGAGGGCTTCTGGGGTTGAAACTGCAGTTTTCGATGGGAAACAGCTTCTTTCTCCCCTAGGCCTTTGAAACCAAAGCGGTTAGTTTCCTGATTATGAAATACTCCACAGAGAATGGTGCTGCTACTCTGTGAGTTTACCAGTGAAGTCCTCAACTTTTAAGGAGTACAACTGTATTCCTTTTTGTTTGTAGGTCTTTGCTGCAGAGATGGAATCACTGTTGCGAAGCGCTTTTACCAGAAAAGCAATCAAGGCCTCAAGGAGCGCCTAGGTGCTCTGAGTGCACACAAGGCTCCAGAACTCTGTATACTTCTAGAGAGGTTCAATTTGAGGTTAGAACACAAACAAACTCTGCAGAGTGCTTCTGAGGTCTGCCTGGCAGACATTTAAACACTGTTGTGAGGCACTTTACCAGAATAGCCCTTAAGGCCTAAAAGAGTGCCCAGCAGCTCGAGTGCACACAAGATTCCAGAAACCTGTATACTTGGGGATAGGCTCAGTTTCAAGTTAGAACACAAACGCACTTTGCAGAGTACTTCTGCGGTTTAAACTGCAGGTTTCCCCGGGAAAAAGCTTCATTTGCTGCTTAGCCCTTTGAAACCAAGGCGGTTAGTTTCCTGAATGTGAAGTACTCCACAGAGAAAGGTGCTGCAATGCTGTGAGTTTACCAGTGAAGTCCACACCTTATATGGAGTACAACTGTATTCCTATTTGTTTGTAGGTCTCTGCCTCAAAGCGATTGAAACACTGTTGTGAGGCACTTTACTGGAAAAGCCCTTAAGGCCTAAGAGAGTGCCTAGCAGCTCTGAGTGAACAGAAGCCTCCAGAAGTCTGTATACTTGCTGATAATTTGAGTTTGAGGTTAGAACACCAACGCAATTTGCAGAGTGCTTCTGTGGTTTAAACTGCAGGTTTCCCCGGGAAAAAGCTTCGTTTGCTGCTTAGCCCTTTGAAACCAAAGCGGTTAGTTTCCTGAATGTGAAGTACTCCACAGAGAAAGGTGTTGCAGCTCTGTGAGTTTACCAGTGATTTTCATATCTTATATGGAGTACTACTCTATTCCGTTTTGTTTGTAGGACTCTTCCTGGCAGAGATTGAAACACTTTTGTGAGGTGCTTGTACCTGAAAAGTCCTTAAAGGCCCAAGAGAGTGCCTAGCAACCCTGAGTGCACAAGGCTCCAGA
>NW_022938968.1:0-1463 GCF_012274545.1 Fukomys damarensis | reverse complement strand
TGGTTAGTTTCCTGAAAGTGAAGTACTCCACAGAGAAAGGTTCTGCAAATCTGTGAGTTTACCGGTGAAGTCCACATCTTATATGGAGTACAAATATTTTTCTTTTTGTTTGCAGGTCTCTGCTTGGCAGAGATTGAAACACTGTTTTGAGTTGCTTGTACCAGAAAAGCCCTTAATGCCTAAGAGAGTGCTTAGCCGCTGTGAGTGCACACACGCCTTCAGAATCCTGTATACTTGATGATAGGTTGAGTTTAAGGTGAGAACACAGACTCATTTTGCAGAGTGCTTTGTGTCTCAAAACAGCAGTATTCCCTGGGAAACAGCTCCTTTCACCACTTAGCCCTTTGAAATCAAAGCTGTCAGTTTCCCGAATGTGAAGTAGTCCACGGAGAAAGGTGCTAAAACTCTGTGAGTTTACCAATGAATTCCGCATCTCATGTGGAGTATAACTGTACTCCTTTTTCTTTGCAGGTTGTTCCGTAGCAGAGATTGAAACACTTCTGTGAAGCGCTTGTACCAGAAACGCCCTAAAGCCCTAATAGAGTGCTTAGCACCTCTTAGTGTACACAAGATTCTAGAATGTTGTATACTTGGTTATTGTTTCAGTTTGTGGTTAGAACACAAACACACTTTGCGCAGTGCTTCTGCGGTTCAAACTGCAGTTTTCCCCGGGAAACAGCTTCTTTCGCCGCTTAGCCCTTTGAAACTAAAGCGATTAGATTGTTAAATGTGAAGTACTCCACAGAGGAAGGTGCTGCAACTCTGTGAAATTACCAGTTAAGTCTATATCTCATCGGAAGTACAAATGTATTCCATTTGCTTTTCAGGTTGTTGCCTGGCAGAGATTGAAACAGGTTTGCAAAGCTCTTGTAAGAGAAAAGACCTTAAGGATTAAGAGAGTGCTTAGCAGCTGTGAGTGTACACAAGGCATCGGAACTCTGTGTACTTGGTGATAGGTTGAGTTTGAGCTAAGCCCACAAGCGCACTTTGCAGAGTGCTTCCTTGGTTTAATGTGCCCTTTTCCCCAGGAAACTGCTTCTTTTTCCACTTAGCACTTTGAAACCAAAGCGGTTAGTTTCCTGAGTGTGAAGTACTCCACAGAGAAAGGTGCTACAACTCTGTGAGATTATCACTGAATTCCACATCTCATGTGGAGTACAACTGTATTCCATTTTCTTTGTAAGTTGCTGCCTGTGAGAGGCTGAAACACTGCTATGAGGCACTTATACCAGAAAAGGCCTTAAGGCCTAAGAGAGTGCTTAGCATCTATGAGTGCACAGCAGCCTCCGTAATCCTGTATACATGGCGATAGGGTCAGTTCGAGGTTAGAACACAAACACAATTTGTAGAGTGCTTCTCATGTTTGAACTGCAGTTTTACCTGGGAAAAAGCTTCTTTCTCTGCTTAGCACTTTGAATCTAATGCGGATCGTTTGCTGAATGTGAAGTACTCCACAGAGAAAG
>NW_022938967.1:0-201 GCF_012274545.1 Fukomys damarensis | reverse complement strand
AAAATAGTAGAAAACATTTAGAGATGTGCCAAGAGAAAGGGGAAAGAATTAGTAGAAGAAAACCGAGGAAGGCCCTCAGAGGAACAAAGATTTGGATGGTATTGAAACTACTCTTGGGAAAATGTCACAATAAAAAGGAATTAAGATGTATGTATCAACTCCCCACAAGGAATGTAAACACTATGTACTTCAAATGATCTG
>NW_022938966.1:0-235 GCF_012274545.1 Fukomys damarensis | reverse complement strand
TAATTACCAGTTGAACAAATTTCTTAACACCTCTTTACCTCAGTTTCCTCCCATGTAAAAATGTCAATAAAATATTCAATTGATTGGCTACTTGATATTTGAAGTATTAAAATATTCTAGTCAAAATACTAGTTCATTCCTTCCTATATACTAAGTAAGCAATTACTAAAAATTCACTGTCATCCCTATTAGATGCATCTTTAAGTCTAATTTTCAGAACTATACAACCAAGAAC
>NW_022938965.1:0-209 GCF_012274545.1 Fukomys damarensis | reverse complement strand
CGGAAAAATGCTAATGTTTGAAAAACTCTGCTTTAAGAGAAGAAGGGAGAATGGCCAGCCACAAACTGGAGTGGGGTGGGAATTGAAAGTCCCTGAAAGCAGATTATTTTGTAGCTTTCAAAGTAAATACAGCCAGAATCAGTTTGTGATATAAGCATGTAGGTGATAAAAGAAGTTAACAGTTGCTTTTGGGTTTTATAAATGCATTT
>NW_022938964.1:0-777 GCF_012274545.1 Fukomys damarensis | reverse complement strand
AAAAAAAATACCCTAATGGTAATCATAAGAAAACAAAGTTATGAGATTTAGTTAACAGTACTGCATCAATGCTGGTTCATTAACTGTGACATCTAATGTGAAAATAATATAGGAAACTAGCTATGGATAATGTGACAACTCTGTTCTACATTAACTCTTTTTTGCAAATCAAAATACATTTAAAACAAGAAAATGATTTGAAACTGAAGAATACAGGGAACATCTGAGCTGGATTAGTTTACATAGCTTCTGCATTTGACCCAGCAAACTGAGGCCTAAACGAAAAACAGAATAGATGACAAGAATGGACCACTTTTCCTACATCCACAGCACTAATCTTTGATGTCATTAAGCTCTTACCTTAGGTAGAGAAGCAAGACACTAAGAAGAGAAAAGAAAAAAGGAGGTGAAGCCCTGCTACCAGGACTAGGCTCTATCAGTCTGGGAGATGATTGCTAATAGGAGAGCTGTGTAGTGTACGGGGCCCAGGCTTACCAGGTTCTTAGAGTATAAGATAAAGGCCAGAGAACTCTTCCCCTAGTTCATTTTTGTGTGCTGCCTTTGCATTCCTGCTTGTTCTTGTTTCCACTTCTAAGCACCACAAACTCATTGATGTCCTTTGACCACACACGTTCTCTTTCTGTGTATAGGTGGGGAAATACTGAATTATCTACAGTTTGTAGCTGCATTATTGTAGCCGTACTAAACTAACATTTAGGAAGTGTATCGTGTCACCACTCTCTCTATAATGAGTCATTTGTATCATTATTTAATGCA
>NW_022938963.1:0-280 GCF_012274545.1 Fukomys damarensis | reverse complement strand
ATGGAAATCAATATGTAGATACCTCAAAGAGCTGGGACTAGAGGTTCCATTTGACCCAGCCATTCCTCTGCTGGGTTTGTTTCCAAAAGAATTAAAAGAATCATACCACAGAGATATATGTGCACCTATGTTTATAGCGGCACAATTTCTAATAGCTACAATTTGGAAACAGCCCATTTGCTCATCAGCTGGAGACTGGATAAAGAAAATGTGGTTGTTCTACAAAATGGAATACTACTCAGCCATAAAGAATGAGAAATTAGATTCATTCATAGGAAAA
>NW_022938962.1:0-214 GCF_012274545.1 Fukomys damarensis | reverse complement strand
GTTACTAGAACAGTACTGAGTAGGTTGTCTCTAAGTAATGGCATGTTGGTGAACTGGAACATCAATACATTGGGCATGAGTGTGAATTTGAATAATGTGAAGGCAAATCTGTTAGAATAAATGCATTCTGCTATGGCTTAAAATTGGTGTCCCTCAAAGACATGCAGCAATTTAGGAGTTTGATTCCACAGATCTTATGTTAATTATATTAAAA
>NW_022938961.1:0-451 GCF_012274545.1 Fukomys damarensis | reverse complement strand
GGAGATACAAAAGTAAGTGTACATGGAAAATGAATATATTTACTGTGATTGATAAATATAACATTTAAAATAAATAGTAAGCTTTTCTTTTATCATGATACCACATTCTTGAGAGAGAAAAAAATGGTACTGGGTGTTGGGAAATTAAAATTGGCATTTTTAAGCAAATTTAAAATTTTTCCTACCAGTTAGAAATAGTTTTCTTCTAGGACTATATTCAACAAGACTACTCACAAATATGCATAAAGTTTGGGTTAACTACTGGTGAAAGGTCTGTTTTTTGTTTTGGGTTTTTTTTGAGGGGGGAGGGTTGAGACAGGGTCTCTCTGTGCAGTGTAGGCTGACCATGAACTCACTGTGTAGCCCACACGGGCCTCAAACTCATGGTCATCCACCTCCTGCCTCAGCCTCCCCAGTGCTGGGATTACAGGCATGAGCCACCACGCCCAGC
>NW_022938960.1:0-216 GCF_012274545.1 Fukomys damarensis | reverse complement strand
CCTCCCCCAAATGTGTTATATACATGTACCAACTCTTCATGATGAATATAATCATTATGTACTTAAAACATACACTAATGAAAATGAAACCTTAAATAAATACCTTTGATTATACTTTAAAAATAAATAAAATTCATGTAGGGATTATGAACTTATGGCCCCAAAGGCAGAGCTGTCTGGTCATAACTACAGAGTTCAACAGCTACATTATGGGGC
>NW_022938959.1:0-273 GCF_012274545.1 Fukomys damarensis | reverse complement strand
ACAAGCAGATTCAAATTAAAGGAATGAAAATCTGTCAACCCCAGTATATTTTACCTTCAGAAACACAGTAAACTCACACTTCTTTCCTTAAAGTCCTTTATAAATATGCCCTGTGTAGGAACATCACCTGCTGCCCCGAGAGGCCAGAGGTGGATCTCTGTTGCACTGCATGTGAAAACTTCTAAACCCCAGCTTGATGAGCTTTCAGCGTTCAGAAGGGATACCTCATCAGTTCCTTTGCAATTTCATAAGTCTCTAGTACCTTCACTGGGG
>NW_022938958.1:0-311 GCF_012274545.1 Fukomys damarensis | reverse complement strand
ACAGTCAGTGCTGGTGGCCAGAGAGACTTGCAGGAGCTGAAGTGGCCCTGTGAGGGCGAGGATCGCAGGATCACGTAGTTTACTGTTTCCCATGGAGCAGATATTCATGTTGCGGGATCGGGGAAAGCCACTCAATACAAAAGCAACTGGGGAATTACATAGAAAGGACAGATGGGGGTGACTGTTGTGGGGCAAAAAAAGTGAAATACAGCATAGAAGAAAATGTAGACAGATGCAATTTTAAAAATAGTAGTGAGGGGTAGTTTTCTTTTTTGAAAGAATAAAAAGCTATGTGTACTTGGGAAAAGATT
>NW_022938957.1:0-239 GCF_012274545.1 Fukomys damarensis | reverse complement strand
TTAAAAAAAAAAATGTCTGAGGATACAGTTCATTGAGGAGATGCAGACTACAAACACCAGTAATGCAAAACTGAAAAACTAAGAGACAGATGATAAATAAAAAGACTCAAGATACTTAGACACAATAAAATAGCCACTGGGTTAAGTAGTAGGAAGAATAACATGGACCATAAGGTTTTCTATCCCATGCGGAAGCCAGGTGTGGAGCCCCGAGACATGACCTCATTTCCTTGGAGACG
>NW_022938956.1:0-236 GCF_012274545.1 Fukomys damarensis | reverse complement strand
TTCAATACTGAATCATCAGCACTGAGTATAAACATCTTTTAGATCTTCATTTGAAGTCTAAAACTGCTACATATTTTGAAAATTTTATCACATGTATGTTACACTTCCTATGACCACAGTATTTCCTATATCACGGTCTATACATATTTAGCTTCTTGATATTTAATATAAGTTGCCAAAATATTAGAAATTAAATGTCTATAATATTTGGAGAAATTATTTTTAATATAAGTTGT
>NW_022938955.1:0-201 GCF_012274545.1 Fukomys damarensis | reverse complement strand
CAATGAAACTGAAAATGTAATTAAAAAGTTACCAACTAAGAAAAGCCTGGGACCTTATGGCTTCACTGTTTAATTCTAGAAAAGATTTAGAGAAGAATTACTACCACTCCTGTTTAAACTCTTCAGTAAAATAGAAAAGGAAGCAATACTCCCAAATTCATTCCTGGAAGCAAAAAATCACCTTGATCCCTAACGCAGAGA
>NW_022938954.1:0-1040 GCF_012274545.1 Fukomys damarensis | reverse complement strand
TGTGTGTGTGTGTGTGTGTGTGCTTGTGTGTCTAGAGGAGCAGCAGCACATCCCCTTTTTCAGTTTCTGTCTCTCCCCACACTCTAAGCCCCACTGTACCAGGCTCCCTACTTAGAACCAGGTCTGTCCTCTCACTATCTGTATCCTAGCACAGTCCTCCTCACCACGGTTTCAAGGCCACATTCCTCTAAGTCTGAAGGGCCCCATCCCAGAGCTGCCCTTCATCAGCCTTGGCTGATCATCTTCTATGATGGCCTGGACCTGCTTACCCAAGGTCTGGAGAGGATCAGCCACCTGGCAAAACTGCAGGTACACACCAGCAACCCAGGCTCACAATCAGGCACTAAGCAAGCTAATCTGTGTTGGGATTGGCACTGGGATTTTACCATGGTGATTCACACTGGTCTGTAGAAAGGCAAGTGATTGCTGTTACTGTTCTCCTCCCTCTGATTTCTCTTCTCTGGGATATCAATGTCCTCTGCCATCCAAATATTTTCTTCTCATTTGTGTTTTGTGGAGCCCCACAAAACTCTTCTGTGTACCCTACATTTTGAAAATACTCATTTTAAACTCAACTTAAAGATTTACAATGTCAATTAGCATGTTAGCAACCCTGAACAAACCTATCCTCTCATGTCCACTGAGCATTTGCCAACCATTTTTGTTTATAAAGATTGTTCTTTCTTTTTGTAGAATTTACTGTTTTTTTTTCCAAGGGTAGAATCAATTTTAAGGGAAGTTTTCTCATGAAATATAAAGCTAAAATACAGATTTTTAAAAAGTTGGCTGTAAACTATACAAAGACCAGAGAAATTTGAGTGAAGACCTGATGATTTTGAGACTATGCTAGGGAGACTTTTTCTAACTTTGAAATAAACCTTCTAAATAGTTTATATAAATCATAAGACTTATGAATTATCAGTTTCCATTATTTTGCTTCTGTGCTCACATCTGTTTTGCCTGGGCTGTTTCTATATATCTGTGTCCACTGATTTTGCTTACATTTCACTGCATGCCCATCTGCCAACTTCTGAGTTTCT
>NW_022938953.1:0-281 GCF_012274545.1 Fukomys damarensis | reverse complement strand
AGTGTCCAATTCCATAGTCACCAGGGCAGAGGAATATTTTATCATTTAGTGCACCTTTTCTGCCACCAGTCTGGTAAATGTAAGTAGGTCAGGATAATTCAATAAATTGATGTGGTTCTGTCTTCCTCAGGAAGCTCATATGGCTTTTTCTTTGGTGTACTAATTCTTCTGAAATATATTGTTTAGTTAGCATTTACTTGATTTGGTTATATACTAAGTAGTATTGTCTGCCTCCATAAATATGCAATATGAGTTTTATACATATTATTTACTACTACTTG
>NW_022938952.1:0-249 GCF_012274545.1 Fukomys damarensis | reverse complement strand
GGAATCTATTCACTTCTTCCAGATTCTCCAATTTATTGGAATACAAATTTTCAAAGTAGCTTTCTAGAATTATCTGTATTCCAGAACTATCTGATGCAAATTTACACTTTTATACACCAAATTGCATTGATTGGATAAGGGTTAATCAGTATTATTTAAACTCAAAGAATCCTATCATTGAGTCTTTGATTCTTCGTTTTGTTTTTATTCTTAATTTCATGCATTTCTTCTCTGACCATTATAAGAATT
>NW_022938951.1:0-216 GCF_012274545.1 Fukomys damarensis | reverse complement strand
CTCTTCCCTAGGTGGATATGTACAGGCTTTCCTAAGACTTTACAGAAACAATAAAACCATAATTCTTCCCTGAAAATTTGAGCTTAATTTGAAGTCAAAAAAGCTCTATTGTTTCTGAGAAAACATCAAAACCATGAACAAAGAGGAAAAAAACAGCACATTACTGTTTTGTTAGAAAGGTAAATAAAAGCTCCAGTGCTTCTTAAGTAAATCATA
>NW_022938950.1:0-792 GCF_012274545.1 Fukomys damarensis | reverse complement strand
AGCCACCCTCAGATCAAAATGTTCAGGGAAACAGATTGCAGCTGTTTTGTTTGGTTTGCATTTATTTTTTGAGTTCTCTCTCCCTCTCCTCCCCTTCCTCCCCTCTCCCCTGCCCTTTCTCCCACTGAGCTAAATCCCTGGCCCCCAAGTCATCTCATCTTAAAGTACAGCTGAAATAAGCCTTCACTTTCGGGTAAGAATAAAAACAGATTTGTCTGAACCTCTGTTCTTTTTGCGGGGCTCCAGGGAATGAACTTCATACTAACTTGTAATCCTGCCTTAAAGGAGTGAATCCTTTTTTAAAAAGTGAAACCTTTTTTTAAAGGGAAAAATGGTATTTACTTTGGTATTTAAAGGGTTTGTGCAGTTAGCTTCACCGTTTTGAACAAGACTTTCCCCTCGGTTGGAGTCAAAGATTAAAGAGATAGAAAACAAAAACTATGGAGAACAGGGCTGGGGAATTAGCTTAGTGGTTCTGTCTCCTACCTCTCAAGCGCAAGGATCCAAGTTCGATCCCCGGTACCACAAACAAAAACAAACAACAAAAAAATCCCAGAGAACAAGTGTATTTTTTACAGCAATAAATTTCTACATTAAAATATGTAGAAAATATGAAAAGCAGACACATAGAGGTGAAGATTCCAAATAGAATTTTGGGGCACTCATTTTCCAGGCCTTTTTTTGCCTTCCTCAATTTCATTTAAAATAGAACATTTACATAAAAAAAAGTAATATTCAACCATGATCTCAGAAAATAACAAGCATATTCTTGTTTCTCTAGTAAAATGTGAT
>NW_022938949.1:0-335 GCF_012274545.1 Fukomys damarensis | reverse complement strand
CACAATACTGTACCACATATCCCATGTCTCTCATTTCCTGCCTTTTCATTAGATGGGGAATGAGCACAGTGACATAAAACTGTTGAAATGAAATTTGGATTGAGACATATTGGGAATCCTGTGCCTCACGATTCTTCAACGTGTTTTGGAAGCAATTGTGAAGATGGCATTGCAAGCAGAGAAAGTTTTGGATTCATTCTAGGATCTAATTGTGTTTGAGATTCCTTCGGCAGTCACAGGTGTGCTCCCCCAGGGTTGAATTTGTAGGGAAATCTTGATACACCCCGCCGCAATCATGTTGGAAGGGTTGGGTCCTTGGAATGGCTGGAAACAAG
>NW_022938948.1:0-328 GCF_012274545.1 Fukomys damarensis | reverse complement strand
CTTGGAAAATGATAGGTGAGATTGAGCAGTTTTCTTTGACACCTAAGTTGAAGAAGCAAGTGACAATATGTGGATAGAGGACTCTTAAATGACTCAATAAACACATTAACTCTCGGATCCTAATATGAGTAAAACATATTTAAATGCTGACTAAATATGTGACAATATTGAGATTATTATAAATATTGGGGTATGATAATGATGTCATAATTGTGCTTTAATTGACTTAATTTTTGGAGAAATCTATTCAGATACAAAGTTGTATAATATCTGGCATTAATTTCAAAGTAAATCTGAAAAGGGTGATGGCAAGAAATGGTAAGCATAT
>NW_022938947.1:0-220 GCF_012274545.1 Fukomys damarensis | reverse complement strand
TTTTTTTTTTCACAGTGGCTTTGTAGTATAGTTTCAAATTGGAAGTCGTTATGCCCGCTGCCATGTGTCTGTTGCCTAGGATGACTTTTGCTATTCTAGGTCTCCTATAGTTCCAAATGAAATTTTGGATTCTTTTTTCTAGTTCTAGGAAATATACTGTTGGAATTTCCATTGGCATTGCATTGAATCTGTATAGCAGTTTTGGTAGTATGGCCATTTT
>NW_022938946.1:0-591 GCF_012274545.1 Fukomys damarensis | reverse complement strand
TAGGTGTGTTTCTTGTATATAACATATTGTTAGATTTTTCTTCTTAATCCATTCTGCTAGTCTATTTCTTTTGATTGGTGAATTGAAGCCATTGACATTGAAGGTCATAACTGATATGTATTGACTTATCATTGTCATGTTATTGTCCTATTATTGGCTCTTTTAAATCTTCCCCCTCTCCCTTTAGTTTCTTGCCTTGCCTAATTGATTTGCTTTGTTGAGCCTCATCGTGTTGTGACCTTCATTGTCTTTTTCGAGGATATTTTTTAGAATTGTTTGGAGCGCTGGTTTGGTAGTCATGAAGTTTCACAGGTGTTCTTTGTCATGGAAGTATTTTATTTCTCCATCCATTTTCAAAGTGAGCTTCACAGGATACACCAGTCTACGTTGGAGGTTGTTTTCTTTAGGGCTTGAAATACCTCACTCCAGGCTCTCCTTGACCTTAGGGTTGTTTTTGAAAAGTCTGCTGTGATTCTGATGGGCTTTCCTTTGCATGTTATTTGTTTCTTTTCTCTAACTGCTCACAGTATTTGTTTTTCTGTTGGGTTTCTGGGATCTTGACTATTATATGTCTAGGTGTAGATATTTTTT
>NW_022938945.1:0-834 GCF_012274545.1 Fukomys damarensis | reverse complement strand
CTTTAAACCGCAAAAGCCCTCTGCAAAGTGCGTTTGTCTTCTAATGTCAAACTGAACTTATCCACAAGTATACAGAGTTCTGGAGGTTTGTGTGCACTCACAGATGCTAGGCACTCTCTTAGGCCTGAAGGGCTTCTCTGCTAAAAGTTCCTCAAAACAGTGTCTCAATCTCTGCCAGGCAGAGACCTAAAAAAAAAAGGAATACAGTTGTACTCCACATAAGATGTTGACTTCACTGGTAAACTCACAGAGTTGCAGCTAAATTCTCTGTGGAGTACTTCACATTCATGAAACTGACTGCTTTCGCTTTAAATGGCTAAGCAGCGAGAGAAGCTGTTTCCTGGGGAATACTGCCCTTTAAACCACAGAATCCTGCTGCAAAGAGCGTTTGTGTTCTAACGTCAAACTGAACCTATCCCCAAGTATACAGAGTTCTGGAGGCTTGTGTGCACCCATAGCTGCTAGGCACTCGCTTAGGACTGAAGGGCTTCTCTGCTAAAAGTGCTCCACAACAGTGTTTCAATCTCTGCCAGGCAGAGATGTACAAACAAAAAGGTTTGTACTCCACATAAGTGGTGGACTTCACTGGGAAACTCACAGTGTTGCAGCACCTTCCTCTGTGGAGTACTTCACATGCATGAAACTGACCGCTTTCGCTTTAAACGGCTAAGAGGCGAGAGAAGCTGTTTCCCTTGGAAAACTGCAAGTTAAACCTCAGAAGCCCTCTGCAAAGTGAGTTTGTCTACTAACGTCGAACTGAACCGATCCCCAAGTATAGAGTGTTCTGGAGGCTTGTGTGCACTCAGAGCTGCTAGGCACTCTCTTAGGCCTGAA
>NW_022938944.1:0-375 GCF_012274545.1 Fukomys damarensis | reverse complement strand
AAAAAAGAAATTCCTATCATTATTTTAAAACCCTAAACATTCTGTTTTAATTTCCTTGGGCACTGGGGTGTTCAGCTGACCTATTTTGAAAAATTGCAGGAATAAGTAGGCTTCCAATAAGAAAAATGAGGAACATTTTCCTGAATTTGAGAATTGGTATAAATTTTCACATATGGGAAATTTTATTTCCAACCGGATGCTGATCACTCACAGAGGTGGCATAGTAGGTGAGACAGCCTTTCCACCTGCAGAACAAGAGCTTCTCTTGATCAGAAAGGTCAGCTGGATGCTCAGGGCTTCCTGGTGCAGCCAGCACATTTATGTTCACAGGGACATGTCTGTGATGCTTTGTTGCCACGTTACTCAAATGCACCC
>NW_022938943.1:0-245 GCF_012274545.1 Fukomys damarensis | reverse complement strand
AGGTCACTTCTCAATTTTCAGTTTGAGTCTTAACTTCATGACTGATCAATGGCTAAGCAGAATATCCAAATTCCTTAACAATTATTTCAGAACTTTTACATGATGAATGAACGACTACAATTTCTCTTTTCGAGGGGGTAATTTTTCTTGGGCTTCTTCAATAAAGTCTCATTCACAGTTACAGGTAAAGGAGCCAGAGATTTCTATCAACTTTTGTGCAATGCCTCTAATATTAAGAATGTAAT
>NW_022938942.1:0-229 GCF_012274545.1 Fukomys damarensis | reverse complement strand
AGGTAATAATTTCATAGATGTTAAAATTGAATTTTTTAAAACAAATTATTTGGAAAAATTATAATAAATGCAAGACACATATGGTAGGTTAACCAGATAATGAACTTGCTTGGCTTAGAGCCACCCGAGGATTAATAAGGCCCAGTTCTGTGTATATGTGGGTGGGTCTTGGAGGGCTAACTTTGGGTGTTCTATCTGGTCCCTTCTCTCCCTCCCTCTCCCGCTCTCT
>NW_022938941.1:0-206 GCF_012274545.1 Fukomys damarensis | reverse complement strand
AAAAAGGGTGGAGAAGGAGATAATACATCAGCTGATATCATTTTCTGGAGTGCTAGATAAACAACTTGCCAGTGTGTGCATACATACATATACCTGTATTTATAAAGTCCTAAATATATTACCTACACAAGCATGTTCCTCTTTCTTTACACATGTGCTTTTCTATGTGGTGTATAACTGCACACTTTTCTATTTTTATATACTAT
>NW_022938940.1:0-242 GCF_012274545.1 Fukomys damarensis | reverse complement strand
AATGTGTGTTTCCTGGGACCTGCCCATGGAGGCCTGGCTATAGTGGGCAGTGACTGGCCAGCGCGGAGGGTTGGCGCTCGATGTCGAGGACGGAATATGCCCCCCATTTTCCTCCCTGAGTAGTGCTCTGAGCGCTGGACGGTGGATGTCGGTGTTAGTTGGACGTCTAGGTTGAGGAGTGACGAAGGAGTAGAAGTCCCTTCTCTCGGGTCAGGGCTCCTGTTAGCGCTGGGGAGAGACGG
>NW_022938939.1:0-257 GCF_012274545.1 Fukomys damarensis | reverse complement strand
GAAATTTTGTAGTTGTTTTTGTATGGTCCCAGTTGGGCTGTTAGTATTGAATGGGAGATTATAAAGACTCAAAGTTGTTTTGTCTTTGCATGGGAGAAGCCACATACTGCAGTATCATAGTACTGATCTGGGCCTGCTAGAACAGATATCACTTTCAGTGTGGAGCAGATTATCTTGTAATGTTATTCCCTACCAAAGCTATCAATGAGAAAGACTGAATCAATGTCAGTGAATATATTTAGTACTCCTTTCCATGG
>NW_022938938.1:0-625 GCF_012274545.1 Fukomys damarensis | reverse complement strand
CACCCCACTCCAACTTCCCAGCTTCTCTGGGGTCACAACAGAAAGAGAAAGCTTGGTGCTCTTGTGTCTTTTTGTTTTGCTTGTTAGTTTGTGTCTTTAGAAGTCGCCCATTCCCCATCAGATAGCTGTTTCTATAAAACCAAAGGCTGGACCGGACCACAGTGTCACACACGGTCACCCAGAGAAGACACTGGGCTCTGTCCCTGTCATCTTCTCTCCACAGGGTCATGAGAGCCAAGATGTGGCAGACCAGAGCTGACACCTGGAATCTTGCAACTGGCCATGGACAAGTGAAAATCAAAGTGACCTTCTCAGAAGCGATGTCCCCACCCGGGCCAGGTCCCTGTGGTAGCCCTGGCCAAGAGCACACGCTTCACATCCCTCTCCCATAGACTTCCTGAAGTGGGCCCCCTTTGGCACGCCCTGTCCCCCACTGTCCCCCTTATTTAAACACATGCCTGCGGACGGAAGGTGTTGAGCTGTCACTGAAGGCAGGGCACCTGACAGGAAATTAATTTCTTAGCTTCTTATTAACTTTGAGGGGAGTGTCAGGGAGCAGCGCTGCCAGGACAAATTCACTAGGGCTCCCAGCAGTTTTAATATCAGGCATCGGCACTGAAGCATG
>NW_022938937.1:0-1565 GCF_012274545.1 Fukomys damarensis | reverse complement strand
TAGAATTATGTGTTCACTTTATCACAGTGTTGGCCCAGAATCTATGCAGAGCCACTTCCTGCCTTTCTAGACAATTTGAAGCATAGTGAGGACCGGAGAATCAATTCAGTGACTGCTAAGCATCAGAAGAACAAAGCTAGCGGGTCTGACTGGAATCCAAGTGGGTACAGTATGTTGTCAAGGCCGAGCCAGCTAAACGGCAGCCCTAGCCATCTGTGTGAGAGAGATAATACTACTCTGGTCTTGTCTTTATCCACCTATGTAACTCCCACCAGAGATGGTCCCAGCCCTTGGCATGCAAAGGTATCTCCACATTTTAAGGGCTTCAGAGACGAACTCAGAGCTCCTCTGACTCAGGAAGAGTTGAGCCCCAGGAGGTTAAGTGATCTTTCCAAGTCAGTGGCAGACTTGAGCCTTGGAACACAGGTGTCTTTACTTCCCTTTGTGATTTCACTTACAACTTTTGCAAAATAAGAATGTTAGAATTCAAATCTGGCTGCATTAAGTTTCTTTGAGGGAGTCCATTACAGCTGTTTTAATGTTTCATTTAAAAAAAAACTATGTTAAAAAATACTCTGCTTACATCTGTAGCAGCTGAGGTTAGAGTGATATTTTCAGTTTACACAATCTTGGGAATCATATGAAATTGCACCACCTACAAATGCACGTGGAGTTTGCTACGTGGGAGGTGGGAATGGACAAAGGGAAGCAGAGGAGCTAGAGAGAACTTGTAAATGGATTCTTCCTGGCTTGATTCCATCCCTACTTACTTTTTTTTTAGAATATAGGTGATTATTTGGGAATAATATGAATTCAGGGACTGATGCTTTTATTCCACATTTATTGCTGCCTCCTTTGCTATGTACTGCACAAGGTCAAAGCCACAGATGGTCAATGTCCGTGGTTGGCGGGGACTCTCCAGTAAGGCTGCACTTACAGGAAATTGTTACAGCACACGGCCTCCGGTTGTTAATATGAGACCATTTGTTTCCATTACTGCAAATTTTGGCTTGAAGCTTACTGCTTCTTCCAATGCCATATTTTTTCCGAATATTTTGTATGTGAATGTCTACTTAACAATGTTGAATAAAGCCTCTTTTATTTGAGCAAGAGTGTAGTTCTTCAAAAAAGGTGACTTGTTTGATAGCTGATGATTGATTTTGTGAGCAAATGAGCTTGCTTGCAGTTCTGAGGGAATAGTGATAAATTAGTATTTGCAAAGTGCTTTCATCCATATTAGAGAAAATGTAAAACTTACTTGGTCTGAAAAGCAATAAGATTTGAAATGCCTGTGATTATCTTCCAAATCACACTGGGAGTGCACGGGAATGAAAAAGCTGAGTTGGACAGGGAAGAGGAGAAAGAATCTATTTAAGATTACTAAATTGCTATCTGTTTTGATAAGGTAATTGGCCAGAAAATTAAATGCACTGTAGAGAACAAAGCTGTTTTCTGTAAGCTGGTACAGCCAAATGTCATTTTTATTCAGTAAGTAGAAGAATATAAGGCAGAATATATAGCCAAAAATTAAAATTATAGGAGGAATAAACTAAAAAAAAAAAAAA
>NW_022938936.1:0-392 GCF_012274545.1 Fukomys damarensis | reverse complement strand
CTGAGAGAAACATGTATCATGTAAACTGACTGCAAAATATTCCAGGCCTCACCTCAAGGGTCTCTCTAAGAAAATCCTTGGTAGAACCCAAAGTACATCACACGGGCTTTGAGAAGCTGAGATGCATATGGTTCATAGACCACCACTGACATACACTGTTCCATTGTCATCTCTGTGTTACCTTTCCTGCCAAAACACACACCAGTGTGCCTGGAGTATGGTAGGTATTCAGAGCATTTAGATTATTACTGAATTAAGAGATACCAATGTGAATATCTGCAATGATGAATGTACAAGGTGTGATTGTAATTCAGGGTGAATGTTTAATTTTTTTCAATTACAAGGAAAGGTACCTTGCCATTAATATCCCTCAAAATACACTCCCTCTAGCT
>NW_022938935.1:0-222 GCF_012274545.1 Fukomys damarensis | reverse complement strand
TCGCTTTCAAACATCATTAAGTAACTCTCCAATTTCTATATAAGCATATGTCATACATTCAGAGTTACTTTAGGTATTTAGTCTTCTTTAATGCTTGCAGAAACCAAAAAAGTATAAAAAGAAAGAAAAGTATGTAGGAAAGTAAATATTTAGAATGACAAGTAAATCCTAATAAATTACAAATCTTTTAAGACTTAACAAATTCTAAGAGCATTACAAAAT
>NW_022938934.1:0-301 GCF_012274545.1 Fukomys damarensis | reverse complement strand
ACTCAAGCACCGGGATGTAGCCTGGGACCTGATCCACAGTGGGAAGGGGAGCCACGGCCTGCTCCCGCACCAGCCGCCATCGCTCAAGTGCCTGGAGGTAGCCTGGGCCTGGATCCATCACGGGAAGGAGAGAAAGGCGTTCTCCCACCCCAGCCACCATTGCTGAAGCGCCGGGAGGTAGCCCCAGCCACCATCGCTCAAGCGCTGGGAAGGTAGCTGCGCACCCCAACCCCCATAGATCCCCCCCCACACTCTCAGACCTCCTGACTGTGCCAGTCTTTGGACCCACTCTGCAGAGGCA
>NW_022938933.1:0-212 GCF_012274545.1 Fukomys damarensis | reverse complement strand
CTATGCCACCCTAGGAAAACATGAGAAATACCATTTATTCATCTAACTGTCTCTCACACTTACAAGGAAGCATTGTACCAGCGTTTGTCTTCTTACCTGTATCCCCTTGAGCCTGGCACTGTGCATTTTCTCAAAAAATGTTTTATTTGACAAGAATGAATGAATGAACAAATGACTCATGACCCAGAATGGTAGAAGGAAAGGCTTGTTCA
>NW_022938932.1:0-781 GCF_012274545.1 Fukomys damarensis | reverse complement strand
TTGGTAGTGTTGGTATCTTAACAATATTAATCTTCCAACACAGGATGTCTTTCCATTTACTTAGGTTTTTCTTTTGTTTTCTTTCTTTCTTTCTCTTTCTCTTTCTTTTCTTTTCTTTCTTTTTCTGCGATGCTTTGTAGTTTTCAATGTAAAAGTCTTTCTGCTCCCTGATTAGATTGATTCCCAAGTATTTTATTCTTCTCGACACTATTGTAAATGGAATTTTAAAAATTCCTTTCTGACTGTTCATTATTAGTGTATACAAATGCAACTAATTTTTGTGTGTTGATTTTGTACCCTGAAACTTTGTTCAATTTTACATTAGTTCTAAGAGGATTTGGTGTGGAATCTTTTGAATTTTTTACATATAAGATCATGTCATATGTGAACAGGTAATTTTACTTTTTTCTTTCCTATTTGGGTGTATTTTTTTCTTTTTCTTGCCTAAGTTCTCTGACTATGATTTCTGTCTTGTATTGAGTAGAATTGATGAAGGCAAGCATCTTTGGCTTCTTCTGATCTTAGCAGAAAAGCCTTCAAACTTTCATTACTGAATGCTGTTACCTGCGGCTTTTCTTATATGGCTCATGCCTTTACCTCTAATATATTTCTGTCTCTGTATTTAAAGTGAATTTCTGGTAGAGAACAGATTGTTGCGTCTAATCTTTTTAATGCAGATTCATAGTCTCTATCTTCATTGTTATAATCAGACTATATAAAAAGAGATTATAAATAATGTTTGACTAATATAATGACACGTACAACTACTTTCTATTCATTA
>NW_022938931.1:0-412 GCF_012274545.1 Fukomys damarensis | reverse complement strand
AAAAAAAAAAACTTGGCTCTCTAGAATCCCTGTTGATCTAAAACTAGTTTACAATAAGGAAAAGCTAAAGGCATTTTTTCCTTGTAGTTCTAGGGATTGAACCCAGGGCCTCATGAATGAGCACTCTACTACTAAGCCCTAACCCATCCCAAATTTTAATTTTAATTTTGCTGTGGATGTCCATTATGGAGCTACAGGATTTCATGTTTGCCCTGCTGGGTTTCAATCTTGCTTTGGTCCAATTCTTCCTTTTTATTCTTCTATCTATGGGAACAGATACAACACTCTGCTGTAAGATGGTGGGGGAGGCTATACATGTGGGTGTATAAGCTCTGAGGGGAATGTCGGTACTTTTTATCTGTTTTGTTGTGACCTAAAACTTCTCTAAAAATAAAGCCAGTTTCTAAAAAAA
>NW_022938930.1:0-345 GCF_012274545.1 Fukomys damarensis | reverse complement strand
TTTATTTTATTATTATTTTATTTTTAGTTTTAGATGTATTGTATTGGAGGTGAAAGGCCAGGGCTGAGGGCCACAAGTGTAAGTGAAATTGAGATAGTCCCAGAAGCGACATTGAATGTTGGCACAACAAATAGCTTTAGAAACTGCTCAGTATTTGAATTGAAGGTGATGTTACCTCTCTTTAGGGTAGACAAATTGGAGCCCTAAGTCTCGGGAAAGGACTCAATTGTTGACATAGCTAAAGGAAACAGTTTTTTAGCATTTCTTACATGCCATATACTGTTCTTAGTGTTTTCCTCACACTAACTCCTTTAATGTTTTCATGAACAGGCATTTGATGCTGTA
>NW_022938929.1:0-718 GCF_012274545.1 Fukomys damarensis | reverse complement strand
AAAAAAAAAAAAAAAAAAAAAAAAAAGGAGGAGGAGAAGAAGAAGAAGAAGAAGAGGAAGAGGAAGAGGAAGAGGAAGCAGCAGCAGCATGTTTGGGCAGGAATGTAACCCCCACTGTTATTGTGGTAACCTAATTAGATTTATTTATATGGCATGTAGCTTATTAACTACTTGTTAATAAAAGGAATCTAAAACAAGCACCATTAAAAAAAAACAAAACAAAAAAACATCTAAGCATTTTTTGCAAGGGTATGATGTCAAGAATTCATTACTAAAGGAGACTTTATAGGATACATTCATGCCTTTGGCTTCTCTACTGAACTCTTCCCAGTCAACCCGAGATGAAAAGATGGGCTATTTATGGTCCTCTGAAACAGTCTTTTCAGTTCCACTGAAAACTTCTATCATCTGTATAAAGAGTTGTGTTTATTATTTGTCTTTTTTGTTTCAATTAGGGGAATTTTGATGTAGGTCCAGCAATAAATCTAGACCTACTAAATATTCATGAGGAAGCCAAAGTGTGGGAAATATTAGTATTCTGTTCATGATAGAAGGGTCTCTTGTGTGGATGCCTTTGCTTTTCCAGAATCTGAAAGGGGAAAAATAATGACTGTCAGACAAGAATGATTTCTTAGGATCCACACATACAATAAAAATTGCACATAGTAAATAGATATAATTTAATATGTCTTGTGTTTATTTTGTTCTTATTGCTGCA
>NW_022938928.1:0-203 GCF_012274545.1 Fukomys damarensis | reverse complement strand
GAATTTCTCTTAATGACAAAGTTGACAATGTGAAATAGGAAGAAATGGCTTAAGGTGTAGGAAAAGTGGGAATTGTAGGACAGAGGGAATATGCACAAGAAAATATAGCATAAAATGATAAAATCGAAAAAAAAGTTTCTTAATGGGTAGGAAAGTAGGGACTGAAGGGAGGGCAGGGACAAGAGCAAAACATGAGAAACAAG
>NW_022938927.1:0-245 GCF_012274545.1 Fukomys damarensis | reverse complement strand
GGAATTGATTTTCAGGATAGTGGAGAGGATGGACAGATAGGACCCAGATATGGTGATGAGGGAAAGCACTAAATTGGATCCAGCGCAAATGTATACAATGATTTCAGCCTCAGAAGTGTCACTGCAGGACAGGGCTAATAGTGGGGATGCATCACAGAAAAAGTGCTGGATGACGTTACAGCTGCAGAAGTGCAGTCTGCTATGGGAAACTGCACCCAAAATGGCATCCAAAAAGCCCATAACAT
>NW_022938926.1:0-2323 GCF_012274545.1 Fukomys damarensis | reverse complement strand
AACTGTACTGTATCCCTAAAATGTACCAATAAACTCAATAAAATTAAAAAAAAAAAAACTCTGTGTGAGCTGTGCTTCACTGTCTGAACAGCTGCCCTGAAATCATCAGTTCTTTTACCTTGTTCCATAAAAATGAAGGAGCTGAGGGGAAACTTGATGAGGTCCCAAAGTTACCCACGTTTGGAGATAAAGATGGCCTCTTCCTGCAATCATTGGTGTAATTCATTCATCAAATATTTCTGACTACCTGCTCTCTGCTAGGCACAGGGTGTCAAATATGAAAAGTCATGGGCACTACTCTGAAGTTACTCCTATACAGAGAGAGATATAACCAAATAATGCATATTATGATTTTTTAGATGTGAATTAACAGAGGTACAGAAAGCAACATAATGTGTGTACTTGAGCACAGACCATAGCAGATAAGACCTGAGTTTGAATCCGGAAACTAGAAAAGGATTAATCACGAAGATATAAACAAATTACATAAGCTCTCTTGGCCTAGATTCCTAATTTCTTTGTCTTGATAATAATCCATACAAACTAATGACTAGTAGCAGACGGACTAGTATATAGTATATGTGTGGTAAGTTATTATCATGACCATTACCATTAGTCATAAATTGGCCACTACTGGCCTGCTAAAGGAAATTACTGTGTGCTTTCAGCTCTCAGTTGTCTTAAGGTAGCCTGGTTGACAAAGGAGAAAGAACATTCTCTGCAGAAGAAGTTCCATATGCAAAGGAACTGAGATGTGAAAGATAATGACAAGTCTCAGGAGCACAGTATTGAGGTAATAAGGAAAGTGCCTGTCTAGGAGAGGCAGGAGATGAGGTGAGAAATATCAGCTGGGACAGATCATTGTAGAGAGACTATCTTGAGTATATATCATTTTAGAACTTTAACAAGAGAAATAACAATCAGCTTTTCATTTTTATAAAAATAACTGGCTTCGATGAAGAAAGTGGGTTGAAATGAGTCAGGTAGTTAATCAAGGTGGCCAGATAGGAGGCTGACAGGACTGTCTAGGAAGGGTCGGCAGAGACAGAGGGTAGAAGTGACAATTGACAAGCTTTGTTAATTGGATAATGGAGGAGGAGGCATCAAAAAGTGGATCCCAGGCTAGATTGTCTTCCTAGGCAGATAGAGAGCACAGGAAGAGAAGAAAGACACATCTGAAACTCCAAGGAGAAATTCTATAAATACACACTTGAGAGCCATCTGAATAGGTGGGAGGTTGCGAATTAATTCCCTATGTCTAGCACTATACTAAGATCTGGAGTTCTCTGATGTGGACTTGCTCTCAGGGGCCTACAAACCAGAGAAGAAAAGTTAAGACATTTAAGATGTAATTGTAATAAGTAAGAAGTGTGATGAGTAGTGTTATGATCAAGGAAATACAGACTAGCTAACTCAGGTTAGGATTCGAAAGAGCCTTGACGACGTGACCTTAATGATAAGATACAATTAGTTGGAGAGGAGAAATTCAGACAGAATGAATACATGTACTAAGGCCCATTGAGCACATAAAGGAAATTCAGGAATACAAGAGCTGGGAATGCAAGAGAGAGGAGAAAGATGCAAGCAGGAGCAAAGATGTGCAAGGCCTCGTCAGCCTCGGGAAGGAATCTGGACTTGTAGATTGGAGGCGTCTCGATAAGATTAAGCTCTGGAAAAACCACGGTGGCTGCACCAGGAAGAGGACGTAGAAGGCAGTGAGGCTGTTTGCAGAAATCAGTTAGCAGGCCATCAGTAGTCTGGATGAGACTCGTGGTGCTACAGAATCAACAGAAGACAGAGCAGATTTGATGTGTTATATTAATCAAAATTATTTCAAGGAGACAGAAACCACCTTGGAAAAAACTTAGTTAAAATTGAGGAACTTCTTGGTTTCCATAATCGAATCATGCAAAGGCCAGGGAGCTGCTGGCCCTGCATGTCTATATCCTCAAATGGAAAGCTGCCAGAACCTTGTGACTATTTTTGTCCTCATCTCTGCTTATCTCTAAAAGCTGTTTACTCTTTCTGGTCTGGTAGGGTATGTGACTTGTTGGTGGCTTTGAAATCATGCCTTTCAAGTTTCTGATTAAACAAGGTGACTTTCTCTCTCAAATTCAGAATAGATTCTGAATATAGAATCCCGGGAAAAGTTGTGATTGTCCAGACTTGGATCATAAGCTCACATCTCACCTCAGCTCTGTAGCCACACTGATTGTCTGAGGGACATACTCATGTCAATAGTCAGATAAGTCAGGTCTATTACCAGATCAGCACCAGATGATAAGACAGTGCAGATATTCAGATGGTCCATTAACTTTATTTC
>NW_022938925.1:0-1607 GCF_012274545.1 Fukomys damarensis | reverse complement strand
ATGCAATCATAGAAAATTTAAATTTATAATAAATATGTCCATGCAGAAACAAATGTTTGTATTATTTTGACCTTAGTCCTTCCATGCTCTTTTCTGCTTGGGTGGATAAATGAACAGATTCATAAAAAGACAGATATGATTTTATATAAAATATAGCAATATAATCAAATTTTACTGATTTATAAACTTTCCTCACTGTGAAGATATGACTGCTAATCTATATTTTCAGTCTTCAAACTCTTACACATATATCTACCAGCTACCTCTTCTACCTTGAGCGTCTTCCAAGTTAACATCTAATCTTGCTTACTGAGCCATTTTTTCCTGTCACCCTTCACCTTTTCTGTTACACCATGTCCTTCCAGTTTACCTCTAAAACATTTTTTTCTCACAACTCTTTCTAGTAATTTTTATTCCTAGAGCTCAGTCTTCACTGCTTCTTCTCCCATTTTCTCCAACCAGCTCCCTTCACCCCCCGTGGCAAGATCTCATCATCAACGTCACCAAGTCCACTGGGAAACTCTCAGACCTCATATTGATCTCAGCAAGTCTTAACACAGTCAGGTTCTGCTTCCTTCGTGAAACCTGCATTCTGCATCGCTTGGTACCTCTTCTTACTTCACTGGCTGTTCTCTCTGTTTACCTTATTCTTGCTCCTCATCTTCCAAATCCCTCAAGGTTGCATCAGTTCATGTGCAGCCATTCATCCACCTCCATCTATACAAACTTCCTCGGTAATCTAGTCCAGCCATGTAGACTCTAGTGCCATCTATGCTCTTATGGCCCCCACAGTAACCTCTGTAACCTGCCCCTAATAATTCTCCACTTTCTCCTTTATCCCATTTCACTAAAGGGCTCTGCTGTCAGTCCATTTGCTCCAGCTCTAGACCACAGACTGTCCTTGGTGCCTCTTTTTCTCTCCTCTCCCATCAAATCCATCAGCAAATCCTCTTGACCCTTTCAGAAAAGTACGTCTTGAATCGGACCCCATCTTCTCCACTGCTACCCCTACTAAAAGCCACCATCACCTCCCATCTGGACGTAGGATCCTCCATGCTGATGGCTGCTCCCGTACTTGCAGGCCTCACCTGTCTCCTTGGAGCATCCAGAGTGGTCATTTTAACACATCAGTCAGTTCATTCCATAGATCCTGTGTGAAGCTACCAGTGAATTCTCATCTCATTTAGGCTAATATCCAAAATCCTTCCTCAGTCCTGTCAAGCCCTTCATAATCTGTTCCCTGGATGTCCTCTCAATTTTTTTACCACCTTCTGCATTCTCTCTCGGGAGTCTAGCTCAACTGGCCTGAGACACACCATACATGCCTCTATCTCAAGGATGGTAATACTCATTCTCCAAGAGGCTCACTCTTTCTTTAATTCAGAGAACTTCATCCCCTCAGAAAGATCAATACTCCATGATGCATTTAGGACAAATGATTGTCCCCTCCAATCATTTCTCCAAAAAAAACTCACAGCCTGAAATTTTTTTCATCTTGGTACTTTTTACATACACAGTACAATTACATTCATCACTGGGATCTAGTACGTTTACATGACAGGTCTTGGGTCTCATTTTTCCCCATACCCCTGCCCTCCCTTCACCCC
>NW_022938924.1:0-269 GCF_012274545.1 Fukomys damarensis | reverse complement strand
GCCTAGAATTTGCCAGATGTCTTTGTTAGGGATTAGTATCAAATTTATGACTTACCTCAGGGTGGATATGTAGATTATGCCCCGGGATTTATTTCCTGAGGATTGTGGAATCCCAACATATAGGAAATGTGCTTGGGACTTCCCCAACCCCTCACCCAACATATGACTATCCTCATAAAACAAGTTTGGGACTGCTTGGGATTTTGTTTTTTCTTCCATTCTTGGGAGATGTTTGAGATTGTAGTTATTTTCTATTTTGATAGAATTTG
>NW_022938923.1:0-209 GCF_012274545.1 Fukomys damarensis | reverse complement strand
AGCAATATTAAATACAATTTAATAATATACCAGATTTAAAACATAAATCCATAGCTTTCCTATCTGGTCAATAATCAGTTAGAAGCAGTAACAGAAAAAAAAAAAAACGCTCACAGCTGCCTACTAAGAAGCAATGTGCCTAGAATAATCTTTAAACGCATGTCAGAAATATTGACAGGAAACAGTATTTTACTGAAGGACATTTTTAA
>NW_022938922.1:0-215 GCF_012274545.1 Fukomys damarensis | reverse complement strand
TAAAAATATTCTGCTTTCATCTGATCTTCTAAAAGCCTGAAGGAACTAAAAGGGCAGCACCACGGAGTCTCCAGAGAGACTCCCAGAGATGGGAGGTGTGGTGAGAACATGACATTGTTCTTCACCTCCAGAAATTTCTCCTTCAGAGGGTGTCTTGGCCTTGCTATGGATATTTTGAGGAGGGAGATCCAGTGTTCAGCTCAGTTACAGAGATC
>NW_022938921.1:0-390 GCF_012274545.1 Fukomys damarensis | reverse complement strand
TAATCCATCTTGGTTCTTATTTTTTCCCCGAAGCCCTGCCCTCCCTTCAACCTCTCCATCCCTTTCTATTTACAAAGATTTTGCTTCCATTTTTGGATTTTTCTCATATTAATTTCATTCCCCTTATTTCTTTCTCCTATCCTCCCATTTCTCCTTCTGCTTTGTCCCTTTTCTTCGTAGTTCATATTATCTATTATTCCTTTGGGTTTTACTTACACTTTCATTTTCTCACACTAGAGAAAATATTTGGTATTTACACATGTGTGTCCTCCTCATTTCACTTGAGTGTGTCCTCAGTGTACATCCAGTTAGCTATAAATTCTCTAATTTCTCATTTTTGTGGTGGCATAGCACTCCATTTTATTTTTAAAAGGCGTGTTTTCTTTTATC
>NW_022938920.1:0-325 GCF_012274545.1 Fukomys damarensis | reverse complement strand
TACACTTGCCTGCTGATGTCTCTAATTTAGCCTGTGTCTCTACCGGATCTGTTTGAGATGTCAGAAGTGGGTTATACAACCGTCTGGGAAAAAAAACTGATTGAATTTCTGTTGGCTTCGGTTCTACTTTCAGTTTGAATTTTACCTTACAGTTCTTACATCATCTTAGATCAGTTAAGCACCTTACGCCTCAGTTTTACTTTTCTTCAAAGAGAAATGCTGATCTTAGCAGTAAATGAGTCAAAGGTTTGAAAAGTTTATAAAAAAAAATGACTGCTATTAAATTACTTTGAAAAATAAAAACAATTTCCACAATTGGAAAGTA
>NW_022938919.1:0-499 GCF_012274545.1 Fukomys damarensis | reverse complement strand
TTTTTCTCCTTTAACTTTGGTTGTTGGGTATTTCGTCTCAGCAATGAGAAAAGTAGCCAAAACAATGGTTATAACTGCTATGTATTGACTTATCCTTATCATGTTATTTTCCTGTTATGGTTCCCCTTCTTTCCTCTCTGTTTAATTGCTTGCTTTGCCTGGTGGATTCATTGTGCTGGTGTTCATGAAGTTATAGTCTTTTATTATCTTTTTGTAGAATATCCTTCAGAATATTTTGGAGTGCTGGTTTTTGTGGACATGAATTTCTTCAGATGTTCCTTATCATAGAAGTATCTTCTTTCTCCATCAATTTTGAATGATAGTTTTGCAGAATCCATCAATCTGGTTGGAGGCTGTTTTCTATTAGGGTTTGAAATACTTCACTTCAAGCTTTGCTTGACTTAATGGTTTGTTCTGAGAAGTCTGCTGTGATTCTGATGGGCTTTATTTTATAGGTGATTTGTTTATTTTCTCTAACAGTTTTTAATATTCTGTTGTT
>NW_022938918.1:0-450 GCF_012274545.1 Fukomys damarensis | reverse complement strand
AATCAAACCTATACTAACAAAAAACATAACAAACAGGTGGCCACAATTCTGGAAAGATTTTAGAGATTGCACACACATTACCTCCACATTTCATGGTTGGTGGCAAAAATATGCATATTGCATAGAACATTCATGGGCAGAAAAAGGTGGACAATATAGGAAGGCAACGAGACATTCTTATCATTTCAAAACATATATGAGTATGATGGAAAATGGAGTAACAAATTTAGATGAACAAGATCCTTTGAAATGCCATAAAATAGATGCTTGGGGAAACAAGACTAGTCACATGGCAATATATGCCACAGCACGGAAATCCCCACAAGATTTAAGAATCATGAACATCAATTTTAATAATAAATATAAGGCAATAATAATAACTCCCAGTTCAGAGGGCAAAATAGACCCCCAATTATCACCAACATTTTCATGTGGTCTGGGAATGAATAT
>NW_022938917.1:0-202 GCF_012274545.1 Fukomys damarensis | reverse complement strand
ACTTCTTTTTTCCTGACTTATGTAGCATATATAACCTCCAGGATTTTTGGTGACCAGAAGTGGATAAACCAGATAATCTTTGTCTACTCCTCATTTTAGAGGGCAAGCATTTATTCTCTCACTGTTAAGTTTAATGCTAGTGGTAGATATTTTAGAAGCCTTTTCTCAGATTAAGAAAATTTCCTTCTATTTCTAACTTACT
>NW_022938916.1:0-234 GCF_012274545.1 Fukomys damarensis | reverse complement strand
GCCAAAAAAAAAAAAAAAGGTAAGAAATTAAACACAGGGCCAAGAGTGGGCTGGAGATGAGGTCCTGGTCTCTGGCAAAGCAGAACCCCTGCACCCTAGGGTCCCTCCACTCTAAGCAGGGTACACTAACAACCCCTCTCACCAGCCAGGGTCGACCCCGGGACCCAGGGTAGGGGGAGAAACGTTGTCAGGAGGCGCCATGCCCTCAAGTTTCTCACCCCACAAACTGTTTGC
>NW_022938915.1:0-957 GCF_012274545.1 Fukomys damarensis | reverse complement strand
TTTTTTTACTATAGCTAAAAGAAATGGAAATAAATAATGGGGCATAAAGTATTGATGCATGCTCTCTATTTGGTGTCAGAATCAGAAAGCAATTCTCTACTATATTAGTAGCTCTACTGTAAGAAAGTAGATACTTGAACCCACCCAAATGTGAAATACAGATCATGTGAAGACCAAAATTAAACATCAGATACAAACCTAGAATAAGAGAGTGCCAGGACCAAAAGAGTAATCCCTACCAGCCATCCTGATGAAGGCTTTCTTCAGTGTCCTCATGTGGATGAATATGAACTACTGCCAGAAGAGAATGAGGGATTTTGAAAAATTGGAAATCAGTTATATTGAAGTTTTGTGCAATTTAGTTTGTGGCATTCTGATCTAAAACTTAAAATTTCTTTGTGGTCGGTCTTCTCTTTATTTTGGCAAGAACTCTTTTTTTATTCAGACAAATGTAAGGTAAGTACTCAAACACTGTCCTCTGGGAAGACTTAAACATAGCAAATATAAATACTGAAGACTAAAATAGTGAGAGAACTACAAAGCAATGTATTGGATATTTTAGCAATGTTTACCCTTAAAGTGTTAAATAGACTCTTTGTTCTAAAACTGAGTTAGATTATTCTGTGCTTTTAAATGTTATTTTTTGAAAAAGAGAAATGAGAATTTAGCAATCATTCATAAATGTTAAGCACCCAGAACAAGCTATCTCAGGCGATGAAGGGACCTGCTCTCTCCTATGGTGCTGGAGACAGATGGTGGACATGGGGCTGTGCTCAACACCTTGCTAATAAGAGGATTTTAGGTGTCCACTTGTGCCACTGCACAGCTGAATGATCAAAATCAGAAAAGGAATCATAATATGATTGCATCCTGAAGCTAGGTTCTAAGACCCTCATCCTAAGAACAGGTCAGCTTTGGGAGAAGCATCCTTTTAAGATGCTGACCCCTTGGCATGAG
>NW_022938914.1:10188-11663 GCF_012274545.1 Fukomys damarensis | reverse complement strand
CAATATATACAGTGAGCAATAATATGTTTAGTAGCTTCTCCTGTTTGAGCTGAAGCAAGAATATTCCTGAAAAGGTATCAACAACATGTACATACCTTTGTTTTCCAAACTCCATTACATGAGTAACATCCATTTGCCATAGTTGATTAGGAAGCAAACCTTGAGGATTAACACCATAATGCAGAACAGAAGAAAACTGAGGGCAAGTGGAGTACTGTTTAACAATTTGTCGGGCAGCTTCTCAAGGAATTTGAAATTCATATCAGAGTACGACTATTCTGGTGATGGAGTTGATGAGATTGACGAGCTAAATCAATTTTTGAAAATGCAATAAATTTTGTGGAAACATCAGCAAGATGATTTCCCAAAGACAATGGACCAGGTAAAACAGTATGAGCTCGAATATGTCCAATAAAACAAGGAAGAGAACAAGCATGAATACAGTTTTGTACTTGAATGAAAAGTTGTTGAACTTCTAAATTACTGGTATTAATACAGGCCACAGTTTCTAAAAAAGGAAGGGCTTTAGCCAGATATTGACTATCAGTATATAGATTAAAAGAAACATGAGCAAATTCCTGAAAAACAAAAAGAATGGCACGCAATTCAACTACTTGTGCCAAAGCAGCGGGTGTGGAAAAAACCTTTTCATGACCATCAATAACATAAACTGCTTTTCCACTAGAAGACCCATCAGTGAAAATAACAATGGCATCAGGTATAGGCTTAAATGAAATAATTTTTGGAAAAATAAAAGATTGAAGATTTGCAAATTGTAACAATTTATTAGGTGGATAATGAAATTTAATTTGACCTGAAAAATGTGCAAATGCAATAGCCCAAAAATCACAATTCTGAAACAACCAATCTAATTGTTTTCCTGTAAAGGGAATTACAATATTGGAAGGTTCCAAACCAAAATATTTCTGAGCATTACATCAGATTGATTGAACAAGTTGGGCAACAGCTTCATAATAAGGTTGTAAATTTTTAGCTCCCACACAGAGTATCACCTCCTGATTCCAGATCTATAGAATTCATCCTTACTTTGTTCTCTCATGCTCTCTTGCTCTCTTTCTTTCATGGCACTTCTTGAAATACGTAGCTATTTATGCATTTATTAATTTCTAACCCTCCTAATCAAACTGTAAGTTCCCTGTCTGTTTTGTGTGTTACGCTATGCCTATATACTGGCACATATTAGGGCATCAGTAGATTTCTGTTGAATGAACACATTAGCAGCTTATTATTGTTAAAAAGCCAAGTAATTTCATAATTTCTTCTCATTTGAAAGGATCAGAACAGGCAATATGAAGAATGATGTCCAAATGGTTCTATACCAAGGAGGAAGCAATGCAGCCCTACCCACATTTATGTCTAACTTCATACTACACCTCTACATCGTTCATCTTCCTTAGCCTGCAACTTCCCCCATTCCCCATCTATCAGTGGTCACTGTCTTTCGTTTCTATTCC
>NW_022938914.1:1570-9852 GCF_012274545.1 Fukomys damarensis | reverse complement strand
ATTTGTGTTACTCCTGTTTCATATCATCTGCTGCTTTTCTACCTAGATTATTTTCTCCCCAAGTCTTCTAACTAGTGTGTGAACATGCATAACATCTGCCGATCTTGAGCCCCAATTGTAAAAGGATATCTGATACATATGTCTAAGGTTTTCTTCTGCAGTGCATTGTAGAGCTTTTATGTTTGGATGAACAATGTAAAAAACATGACATGTGGGTTATAAAAATGTATTTTGTTGCTCTTCAAACTATGAACTTCACCAGGCAGGGGCTCAGTCTTATTTCATTTGCCCTGTTCATGGTACTTAATACACTGCCTTGCAGTAAACTGAATGATACCTGAGAACTGCTTAAATAAAACTAAACAGAAGAGAATTAAAATCAAGCATACTTACTCATCCATCTCTCATGGTGGAAAGCAACAAAAAGGCAGGGTATGTTTTTGTTGTTCTTTTGATTCAAGGACCGCTATCACATCTGGATATTGACTAGTTAGGTAGTTGTTCAGGAAGATCATGAAATTATAGATAACATATGCTTCATAGCACTCTCGGAGGAAAGTATTCAAATATATGGCAGTGCTGGGTTTTATCAGAGTTACCCACTATAAAAAAGCACAGAAATTAAACATAGTTGCATCTTAGATACAATTTATGGTATTAAAATAAGCTAATTTAAAACTTGAGGTGTCTTGTCACATATTTATATTGAGCACTCAATAACAATTTATCATTCTAATGGCTACCAGATAACCTGTGAAATGAAGTGTGTCTGTGGTGCTGGAATCAAATGCTAAGCACATGCTTTATCACTGAGCCACATGCCCAGCCTTTGGAAAATAATTTTAGAGAGTAATAAACATCTTACACATAGGTAAATAAAAAATAAATGTTTGGGATAAATAATGAACATGAGAGAAGCTAAATTGAGTTCTCAAAATTAATCTGAAAATCTTCTTGATACGAGCATAGAAAATGCTGCTACAGCCATTTTCTTCATATCTCATCAAATTAGAGCCACAGTCATGTCCTTTGGGCAAATTTTACAAAATTCATTTGGTTCAAATAGAAGATATTTGTAACAAAAAAATGAAAAACCCTCCATCTGTACTGAACATGTACCAATCTTTGGGGTCACCATTCCCTCAGTGATAACAACTACATACACAGCATTTGTACTGGGTCTGGTGTTACAGGTCCTCTAGAGAGGACTCGATGTGCAGAGAGCATGAATGTACATGGAAGGGAGCATGTAGGTTACATGCCAACACTACCTATTTTACATCAAGAAGTTGAACATCAGCAGAGGTTGAGCATCACAGTACAACTGCAATTTAATGTATTACATTCTTTAAAGGACTAATAGCTACTAATCTGAAATTTTAAAAAATTAAGCTGAGAGTTATAGAATTTTGAAAATTTAATATATTTGCAGTTTTATTGTCTATTATCATACTTTACACCTTCTTATCAGCATTAAAAACAGGTGAACCTTTTTGTTTTTCTTACTAAACCCCTCATTGTAGATATACTTCCATGACCTTAAGTATTCTCTTATAAGCATTGTTAATATGAACAAATTCTGTTCATGAAATAAAACAAAACATACTTACACTATCCAAACTATATATGGGAACCATCCAAGGGATTCTATTTGGAAAGCAAAGAATAAATTTAAATTACTTTATGTTATATTTACAATAGAAACCAACACAACATTAGTAGAATCAAAATAGAAGATTTCCCTGATAATTGACTTTTGCAGTTCTGGCTGTGTATAATGCACTACATGTTGTAACATTCCCCACAGCGATTCCGGCACTGTCATAAGTAGGAACACACCAGCTAACACCCAACCCTTGGAGTGTATTCCAACCTTGAGAAACAAAGGAACACATTAATAGAGATTATGGTAACTATACAATCCAATAAAACATGACTACTTCTTAAATTTTCACTTGATTACAAATTAAGATCAATATTTTCTAAATGTTTAAAGGCTAATTTTATTTCATCTTCCAAAATAAAGAGCCTGTTTGTGATTTTTGTAGGGAGGGGGCGTATTTTTCTTCGTGGACTTGAACATTCCCTCATGAAACTTCTTACAGCAGGTTTTTATAATTAACAATATTAGCATTGTGTCACACACACACACACACACACACACACACACACACACACACACACACACACACCTTCCACCGGCTTATTCTCTGCCTTTTTACTTTGAATGTTGTGTTTGGAGATGTATAGAAATTTTCACATTTTCTGTAAATATAAATAATTTTTAAGGGTTTATTCCTTTACTTCCATCCATACAAAGTTAAAAATCTACCAATATTTTCTTTCAATGTTACTATTAAGTATTTGGTTTTCCTGCACTGGGGATTGATCCCAGTCAGCTATACACTAGTCTTTTAAAAAAGTTTTTTTGAAGAGAGGCACAGTGCATGGAGCTTTCCTGGGTCCACAGCCCCACCCCTGCAGTCCTTGGCAGAGGAACAGTGAGAGGGGCAGCCCCCTTCCCCACACACACCCCTGACCTCTTGTCTAGGCTGGTACCTGTATTTGTAGCATAGAGGTACAGGGAGTCATAAAGGCTATTGTTCTGAGCTCTAGCCTTGATTTTTATTTAATTCATACAGTTAAAGAGGATAGATTAATAACTACCACAAACTGTCATTTGTCTAAGCTGTGCTTAATGCTGTTCTGTTTTTGATTGTATTACATGGGCTAAGGTGCTGTGATTGATTTAATCAATTGTTCTACCTGGTATAATGAAAAGGAGACTGCCTCCAAGTAATTAGAGACTCAAAACCTAAAGGCAAGCTATAACAGGAAGAGTGAAGTGTTAACCCAGATATTAAACAAGGACAGTACCAACTACAAAAATAGAAATGACAAGATATTCAAGCAAGGCACAAGCCCAAACAAAGGCTGTCTGTTCATCAAAGGCAAATTCTGAAAAAAATGAGGTGGAAAAGCCTGATACTCAACCATGTGGACATCCTGAACTGATAGCACAGGAAGTAACAAAACAGATGAAGGAGGCTCTAGAAAAATTCAAAACAGAAATAATTTCCCTGATAACTACAGAGATGGTAAGCACAGTGAAAGAGTCTTAGAAACTCTAGAACTGGAACAGATCAAAAAAATACATGAGCTCAGGACCTTAAAAGAAGCCATGAGTGCCCAACATAGCAAAGAAATGGAATACATGAAACAGATTCAAACAGATATCCAGGAGATTAAAAACTCTATTGAAAGTATACATAACAGGCTGAGCCAATCTGAAGACAGGATATCAGATATAGAAGACAGGATGATTGTCAGTGACCATGAAAAGAGGGATCTGTTAAAATAAAGTAAGGGAACATGAGAAATCAATCCAACAGCTCCTAGATAATGCAAAGAAGAATAATATAAGACTGATAGGAATTCATGAAAGAGCAGAAGAAAGTACAAGTGACATAAAAAAAAAAAACTGTTCAAAGAATTAATGACAGAAAACTTCCCAAAAAGAGCAAAATAATTTGACATACATACAAGTAAGGTTTAAATAGCCATGATCACAAAAAAATCTATACCTAGTACTATAATAATCAAGATCCCAGAAACTAAACAGAAGGACAAAATAATATATAAGCAGTTAGAGAAAAGAAATCACATGCAAAGGAAAGTCCATCAGAATCACAACAGACTTTTCAACCCAAACCCTCAAGTCAAGGAGAGCCTGGAGTGAAGTATTTCAATCCCTAAAAGAAAACAACCTCCAACCTAAACTGATGTAAACTGCAAAATTCACTCTCAAAGCTGATGGAGAAATAAGATACTTCCATGACAAAGAACACATAAGAATCTTCATGAAGACAAAACCAGCACTCCAAACAATTATAAATAATATCCTAGGAAAAGACAATGAAGGTCACAATTTCATGAGGCCCATCATAGCAAATCCAGGAGGCAAGGCAAGAAATTAGAGAGAGAGAGGGAAAAATTAAAAAGAACAATAGGAAAATAACATGATGAAGATAAGTCAATACATATCAGTTGTATCCATCAAGGTTAATGGGCCCAGTTCACCAATCAAAATAAATAGACTGGCAGAATGGATTAAGAAGCAAAATCCAACAATATACTGTATACAAGAAACACACCTAGTTCAAAAAGAAACTCATAGACTGAAAGTAAAAGGGTGGAAAATAGTACTCCATGTGACAGGACCCCAGAGAAAAGCAGGGGTAGCTGCCTTCTTTGAAGTCAAAGCAAATTTCAAACCAAGACTAATTAAGAGAGACAAATAAGGTCACTACATTCTTGTAAAGGGAATAATCCAAGAGGAAGAGATGACAGTCACAAATATATATGCAGCAAATACTAATTCCTCCAACCATACAAAACAACTAATAAGGGACATGAAAAGCCAAATATACACTAATACAATTGTAGTGGGGGACCTCAATACCCTACTGTCACAAATAGATCATCTAGACAAAAAATCAGATATAAAATACTAGAACCAAGCTTTTGAATGAATGGACTTAATGGACATCTGCACAGTGTTCCACCCCACAAAATCAGAATATACATTCTCTTCAGCTACACACAGGTCATTCTCCAAAATAGACCACATACTAGCTCATAGAACATGTTTAAGTAAATGCAAAGGAGTTTCAGTTATCCCATGTATATTATCAGACCATAGTGCAATTAAACTTGAGATCAATAGCATATGAAACCGCAAGAACTTCACAAACACTTGGAAATTGAACAACACTCTCCTGAACAACCAATGGGTCACAGAAGAAATTACACAGTTTTTACAATTTAATGATAATGCCTATACAACACATAGGAATCTATAGGACACAATGAAAGCAGTTCTACAATAGAAATTTATAGCAGTGAATGCCCACACTAGAAAAACAGAGTAAGCTCAAATAAACAACCAAATGCTGAATCTTAAGCTTCTAGTAAAAGAAAAGCAAGAAAAACCAAAAGCTCATGCAAGGGAAGAAAGTATAAAGATCAGAGCAGAAATCAATACAATGGAAACCAAGAGAATAATATGAAAACATCAATGAATCAAAGAGCTGGTTTTTCAAAAGAATAAATAAAATCAATAAACCCTAATCCAACATTATCAAAAAAAAAAAGAAAAAGAAAGAAAGAAAGAAAGAAAGAAAGAAAGAAGAGGCTCATATAGATGCAATTAGGAATGAAAAAGGTGAAGTCACAACAGATCAAGGAGAAATCCAGAGCATCATCAATACCTACTTCGAGAAACTGTACTCATTTTTTAAAAAGCTTCTGCACCACAAGAGAAACCACCCACACAGCTAGGTGACAACATACAATATGGAAAAAAATTTTTACCAGTTCCTCAGACAAAGGTCTACTATCCAGAATATATAAAGAAATTCAGACACCCAAATTTTTAAAACTCATTTCAAAAATAGGCATCTCTGAAACAAAAAAGTAAAAGCAGCAAATAAGCATATAAGAAAATCTTCAACATTGCTGGTCATTTGAGAGATGCAGATGAAAACAACACTGAGATTCCATCTCACCTCAGAAAAAATGGCTGCTATCAAGAAATCAACCAATAACAAATGTTGGCAGGGTTGTGGGGAGAAAGGAACCCTTCTTCACTGTTGGTATAAGTGCATACTGGTGCAACCACTGTGGAAATCAATATGGAGATACCTCATACAACTAAGATTATAAGTCCCATTTGACCCACCTATTTCCTTGCTTGGCATCTTCCCAAAAGAATTAAAAGCATCATACCACAGTGATATATGCTCACCCATGTTTATAGAGGCACGGTTTGTAATAGCTAAATCTTGGAAACAGCCTAATTGCCCATACACTAGAGACCGGATAAAGATTTTTTTTTTAATTATTAAATGGAGTACTACTCAGACATAAAGAATGAGAAACTAGAGATATTTATAGCTAAGTGGATGTACATTGAGGACATACTCAAGTGAAATTAATAGGACACACATGTGCAAATACTGAATAGTTTATCTGGTGTGATAAACTAAAAGTGTAAATAAGAATCAAAATGCATAATTGATACTGTGTAATAGGAAAAAATGTCTGAAGATGTAGGGGATTTAAGAGGGGTAGAGGAAAGCTAAGAATGGAAAAGAAAAAATAAGAGAAAGGGAAAACAATGGAAACAAAATCTGTAAATAGGGAAGGGTGGAGGGGGTGAAGGGTGGGCAGGGGAATGGGGAAAAAATAAGAATCAAATATATTATGTAAAGGTACAAGATCCCAATGATGAGTGGAACTGTACTGTATACCTAAAATGTACCAATAAAGAAAAAAGGAAAAAGAAAGTTTCCACCACCTCCCAGAAGGACCACTCTGAGGACCAAGCCTTTAACATATGGGCTTTTGGGAGAACATCCAACATCCAAACATAATATATATTAGTTTTATAGTGCTATGTGTTGTAAACTGAGAAAATGTGCAAAAAATGAAAACTTTAGAAATAAGATGAATAAAAATCGACTAACAGTTTCAAATATTTTAAAAATAAATTTGAGATAGGGCCTCTCTAAGTCTCCAAACTGACCAGAATGGGCTCCAATTTATGCCTCCTGCATTTCCTGCATCAACTTCTGGGACTTCTGGGGTTACAGGCTTTCCCCGCCATGCCTGGCTCTTATAGTTAAGCATCTTAGTAAACTGTCACATGAAGACAGCAACAAACACTGGGATCCTGGCCTGCTAAATTCTTTGTATCAATCCACTTGTATCTCTCTCAAGTGGTAACGAGGCTACATTACTAATCCAAACAAATTAGAATTTAGACTACTTCTCATTACATAGTAATGTATGATATTATCATTTTTTAAAATCTCTAATATCTCCTAGGTAAATACCTAATTAATATTTTAGTTTTAGAAGCTCAGTTTGCAAAAACATATTTTGAGTCATCTCATCTTTAAGTAGAGCTGCTCCAAAAGGAGTAGAGGGGAACAGAGACAGCAGTTTCCAGCCCGTCCTCCTGGGGAGACAGCAGAACTGCCAGTAGCAAGGGGGCAAGGTGAGAAGTCTCCTGTGCGGCCAACTGCACACACTCAGGTAACACAGGGAGGGAAATTTTAAATAGCACGGACGGTCATCTTGCACCCCAGTAAATCAGGATCTGGCCCACCATGAGCATGGGATGAACTACACAGACCTCCTCATTTCTGTCGTCTGAGTTCCCAAGGACTTCTTGACAAGACAGCACTGTGATGCTGGCGTTTAACGGACACTGTTCATATAAAAGGACCCCAAGTACATCTAGTACATCACAGACAAACGTGACACTGCCTTAGGTGTCCAACTGCAAGCTTTATTCCATCTGAGCTGCTGTTGCACAAGAGAGAGAATTCCAGGCAACACAGACACTAATCACCTAAAAGGTGACAGCAGTAACTCAACCTGTTGAGCACCTGCTCTCTGCTGAGCACAGTGCTATGGATTTTAGACACAGACACATAAACTCAGTGCAGGAAGATGAGAAGAATGGTAAGGATGTTGGGTATAAAGCCCTTAGCACAACGCCACTTTGACCAAGTAGCTCTGTGCCTCAGTTTTCACTTCTATAAAAGGAGGCTACTTCTTGTTCTTTGAGGATTTTAAGATTAAAAGAAATCATAGCTGTGGCTAAATCCTGGGGAGATATTCTAGTCAAAGTCTCTGAACTTACAGAAATTACAAGGAAAGACTTTCCATAGTCTCACGCTCCTCTCTACCTATTATGCCATTTATTTCTCGGGCCCCTTCACTCAATAACTCTCAAAACAAACATGAAAAAAACTCATCATCCACTCTTGAATCCTCTTTTACACCTATACTCATTCCTCAGACAACTCCATTCTGGTGCCGTCCCCTACGACCCCACTGAGACCATTACTAAGACCACCAGTGACCTTGCTGTTTACGAAAAAACAATGGCTATTAAGGCAGCAGCATTGGACACTGTCCACTATGTCCTCCTTGAAACTCCTGGCATTCACTTTTCAACTGGCTGCTGTGTTATACTTTTTGTAATATGCTCTAAATATTTGTACTAGGTCCTTTGCCATTCCATTTTCTCTTTGATAATCCTGTCCATCTCCATGGTTTTGAGTAGCATCTACATACTGACAACGGTGCTGTGGACTGAAGTCTTCCCACCCCCTTACTCATAGGCCCAAACCATCTGTAACCTGTAACGTGACTGATTCTACTTGGAAACAATGTCTTTAGGAGGCAATTTGGGTTAAATGAGGTCATAA
>NW_022938914.1:0-1526 GCF_012274545.1 Fukomys damarensis | reverse complement strand
AAGACACACCAGAGGGCTCTCTGTTCACCATGACAGGACAAAGCAAGAACTCAGCCATCGACAACCCAAGGGAGGCCTCCCCAGACATCAACCCTGCTGGCAATTTAATGTTGGAGTCCAAAACAGTTTCAAGAACTGTGAGACAATAAACTCCTGTTTTGTAAGCCACCCAATTTATGGTGTTTCCTTATGAAAGACTGATTAAGACAAACTCCTAAGTTTTTATCTGTGGTGCAAACCCTTCTGAACTCTATGCTTGCATATCCAACTGCATGTTTGACACACCCATTTGAACGTCTCTCATTAGGCCATATATCCAAAAAGGAAGTCAATTTCTCTCAAACCTCCGAAAACTTCATTTTCCATCTCACTAACTGGTGCCACCATTCATTGAGTCGTTTTGAGCCCAAAACATCAGAATTATCTTTGATTTCTCTTTTTCTCTCACTGTCTGTCTCTTCTCCCCAATCCAATCTACTACCAAGTTCGATTTGTTCACTTCCAAGGATACTTAAAATCCAGCTTCCCCCTTCACTTCTGCTATCCTGATTTGGACCACGAGATTGGGCACTGACTTTCCCAGCCAGCACAAAGGGCTTCCTCATTTCACTTCCCCTTAGTTTGCTGCAGCCTTTAGACTGGTGTTTTGAAGACCGCTTTTCCTGTTAGATTCGCAGACCTTTTAGTTTCCTCTGTAGCATTTTACACAATTTAATTGAACCGGGGTTTATTTTGCTTTGTTTTGTTTTTGGCACTGTGTTTGTCTCTACTGCCAAGTTCCTCTGATGCTAACTGAAAAGCACTATATGACTATAAAAACACAGACCTGTTTTGGGTACATTTCTGGTGATACATGTTAATGTTATCAACTGGTCATATGGAAAGGGGACAGGAGGATTGTGATAAAATATGGGCTGTGACTTCATTAATCCAAAATTAAATTAAATTAGAAAGTCATCTATATTTATTGTACAAGTATCATGTGCCAGCAGTATATAAATGAAGAAAGCCCCACAAGACCTGAATCATTCCAACAAAATACAGTGACTGAGTTTACTACATGTACCCAACAGTAGGAAAAAAAGCTCCTCTCCTAATTTAATATTTGCTTTTTTCTTAGTACAACTCAGTTCTGTACTCAAAGAAGAAAAGCCATTTTTAAAAGTCACAAATGTTTTGAAGGCTCAAAATCAAAATTATTTGTGAATTTAGTAATTTGACTCATTGGAAATTAGCAGATTTCTCTCATAAAGTGACATGCATTGAGGGAGGGACATTCTCACCTATTTTTTCTCAACTGGTTGACTGAGCCACCAGTTACTGAGAGCCAAAGCAATTTTCTCTTATTCTAATTATCAACTATAATTAAGATTTAAAGGTCTGATTATTAAACATCAAAGTGCAGATCACCCATAGTCTGGTCAACAAGTAGACAGTGAGATCTTGGTATCACCAGCTGTCACCTCCACTGCACACGATACTCTGGGGGGAAATGCTTGGATTCTGATTTCTAACAAGTCTCATGG
>NW_022938913.1:0-253 GCF_012274545.1 Fukomys damarensis | reverse complement strand
CCACTCCTAAGAAAAGGAATCTATCATTGCAGACACCAGGCAAACCTCAAAGCTGGATCTCCAAGGCAAAATAGTGAGCCAGGCCAGCAGGATGGGCCCCAAGAGGAGCCCACAGCTGTTGCGAACAGCAACAGTAGTGTGGGATTTTGCTTCAAGGTGTCTGCTACATGAAAAGAAATAGCTGCAGAAAGTATCCATTGCAGTACCCGCCATATTGCCTGAGTGTTCAATCAGGCACCAACTCGGGAAGGGG
>NW_022938912.1:0-277 GCF_012274545.1 Fukomys damarensis | reverse complement strand
CAGACAGGCTTCTGTGGGGCATGTGGCACAGCGGGGTGAGGCAGGCAGCGCAGATCAGCGGCCAAGTGTGAGTGGGACGAGGTTCTCAGACTGTGCCGTGCATTGCAGTGGTGATGGAGACTGGTTACCACCCCAGATAGAACTCTGTCGCTGACGTTTATGTACTGCAGTGACACCAGCGACACCTTGCTCCGCCATTCTGGGGAAGATGGCTGCAGTCCTGTTCACTTCCCACGGCGGAGTCCATGCAGGGACCCAAACTTTTGCTGAATGGTTT
>NW_022938911.1:0-433 GCF_012274545.1 Fukomys damarensis | reverse complement strand
AGAGAAACACACCAGTGCAATGGAGCAGTGGATGCCGCAGACTGCAGTGGCTGGTAAGTCATTCACCTTCTTGAGGAGAGGATGATTCTCCTGTATCCATCTTGGAGAGGGCCCAATTGAGCTCAGAACTCAGAAGAGCTGTAGGTTGGCTGCAACTAGTGGCTCCAATGTCAGGATGAGACCACTAAATTCAAATCAGGAGGAGCTCTGGGGGCTGATTTCAAGCCAGAAGGCGATACATATGGACTGCAGCAAGAAGAATAAATCTTCACAGAAACCAGTCCAAACTGCAGTGGAGCTAAGGATGCACAATTTCTGGGGTTATCCAATACCCTACCTTAAAGCCATGGCTGACTTGCTTGCATAAATCAACTTGGATCTAGACTACGAGATCAATGAGAACAGAGATATACCTAGAAGTTAACATTTTTTT
>NW_022938910.1:0-349 GCF_012274545.1 Fukomys damarensis | reverse complement strand
TCCACTTCTTAGGGGGAGTACAACTGTAGTCCTTTTTATTTGTAGGTCTCTGCATGGGTGGAACGAAACACTGTTGTGAGGCCCTTTTAGAACAGAAGCCCTTCAGGACTAAGGGAGTGCCTTGCAATTCTGAGTGCACACAAGCCTCCAGAACTCTGTATACTTGGGGATAGGTTCAGTTTGAAGTTAGAACACAAATACACTTTGCCGAAGGCTTCTGCCGTTTAAAGTGCTGATCTTCCCGGGAAACAGCTTCTCTTGCCGCTTAGCCGTTTAAAGCGAAACTGGTCAGTTTCATGAGTGTGAAGTACTCCACAGAGAAAAGTGCTGCAATTCTGTGAGTTTACCA
>NW_022938909.1:0-1036 GCF_012274545.1 Fukomys damarensis | reverse complement strand
AAAAAAAAAAAAAAAAAAAAAAAAAAAAAAGCAGACCTATTCTCTGACCCTGAACTCCAGAGAGGAAGAAAGACTTTGGACAATTAATTAGAGGGGTGATTACTGTAACATTTTCACAGCACCTCCTGTTGTCTTGGGGCTTCTTTCTGTGAGCTGTGGTCACAATCAGAGCCAGCTAACTGGCGTGGCTTACAGTTGCATCATTATTTCATGGGTACTGAGCATGCCAGGGAGCATTACGGCCAGCAGGTGCTATTCCCAGGATGCTTTCTGGAAGCCTAGGGCAGGACTGCCTGATGGAGAGGCCTAACTAGGCCTGGGAGCTTCCAGGAGGCTTCCTGAAGGAAGGAACAGGAAGAGGGAAGTATTTATAGCATGCACTGTGCTGGATCCTTCACAGCAATGATGGTAATCACCACTGTATTTTTTATCACTTATCAATGCACTAAGTAATTATTGGTATTCACTTGTTCCTCATTTACTTTGTGTAAGAATCTAGTACCATTATGAATCCTATTTCACAGGAAACTGAGGCATAGGGAGGTAAGCAACCTGCTACACCACAATTCAGCTAAGAGAGAGCCATGATTTGAACTCAGGTCTATCTGACTAAAGTTCCTATCTCTGCTCATTTTTTGCGGGAGAGGTACCGGGGATCAAACTCAGGACCTCGCACTTGTAAGGCAGGCAATGGAACCACTGAGCTAAATCCCCGGCCTTAAAGTTCCTATGTCTCACGCACCACTTGAGATCCAGAAAAAAACCTCAAAGAGTTTAGGTTAAGGAAATAAAAGTTCTCGGACTTGATTCAGCCTGGGGACCAGAGGATGCAACAGAAACCTGGGGGCCTGAGGGAATGACGTACAGAACGGGCTTGGAGGCAGGGAGCTCAGCACACCCTGCCTTCCTCTTGTTGGAGGGCCACCAGCATTTGTGCACAGAAGCTTCTGGCCCCTGCATTCACACGCTGAGACCTCTGGGCTGCGTGTGTGTTCACAGAGTCCCCTTCGCCTGCTTCCACTGTCTCCTCTCATCG
>NW_022938908.1:0-245 GCF_012274545.1 Fukomys damarensis | reverse complement strand
CCTGATAGAAGACTACTACTTTAGATCAAATATTTCTGAGGTCAGCTACACAAGCCAAAATAAGGCATCCCAAGTGCTTGAGTAGTTGTGTTCAAACCTGTGGTGCTACCCAAGAGCAATCTCTGGAAAAACCTCTACCTATTCACTGCTTGTGAAGAACATGAAATGTTTGTCACAGACAATGGTCTTTAGATCTGAGATCCCCTGTTAGTTTAGCTTATGAATCTCCTGAATTTCCAAGTCAC
>NW_022938907.1:0-262 GCF_012274545.1 Fukomys damarensis | reverse complement strand
CAAATAATAGAGTCACATAATATCAGGCCCTCATCTGTGAAAATCCCCCCTTATATTTTGCTCTAGTTAAAACCTTAAACCCTGCTACTTTTTTGCCCTCGGAACCTGCCCCCCTGACCAAGACCGCCTCAGGGTCACTGACGAATTGTTATCCAGTCATCTACATCTGCAGAAAGACCCCCTGCCTGAGGCTGATTCTTTCCTGCTCAAGGATGGGAGCAACTTCATAGAAAATGGGGTACGCTATGCTGGCTATGCAGAG
>NW_022938906.1:0-205 GCF_012274545.1 Fukomys damarensis | reverse complement strand
GTTTATCTCATGGCAGACAGAAAACATAAAAAGAGAGAAAGAGACAGAGGGTGAGGAAGGGGCTGGGGAAGAGAGAACCCCTACCTTCACAGCCCTGTGATCCCGGGGACCAGATGTTACCCAAGGTCATGGCCCAGGGTGCACACCCTTCACCTAGGGTTCACCTCCTGTTTATATCACCTCCCAACACTGCCATAAAATCCTG
>NW_022938905.1:0-211 GCF_012274545.1 Fukomys damarensis | reverse complement strand
CAAGAAACTATCTCCTATTTTCTATTATCTATGGCTTAAAAGTCAATTTGCCTTTTTTTTTTTTTACAATAGGAAACATATCTGTTACCAAGGCGTTCCTTAAATAAACCATGGAACATTTATAGAGACGACAGTCAATAACAGTGCCGAAGTAAATCATATGTTGCATGTGTGTATAACAATGTCTAGCATATGTACAATAATGTGAATA
>NW_022938904.1:0-564 GCF_012274545.1 Fukomys damarensis | reverse complement strand
GGGGGTATAGCTCAATGGTGAAATGCCCCTTGTTTTAATCCCCCAGCCCAAAAAAGTAGTAGGCAAGAAGCTAATTTGTGAGACATTTTAGTTTGCAAAGAAAGTTTAGACACATTTCTTTGTAGCTTATATTAAAATTAAGATACTACCTTTCCTACGATTTTTGTTCTTATTTAATGTAGTAAGGCCCAAATTATATTTTCAAATTATTCACACATACCCACATTTCTGTCATTAAACTCTACTGTGTCATTATGTATTGTAGTCAGCTTTCTGTTACCGTGAAAAAATACCTAAACAACTGGAGGACAAGTTTATTGTTGCTCGCAGGTTCAAGTTTCATAGCTAGTTGGCCGCATTGTTTGTGGGCCCGAAGTAAGGCAGAACAACACAGTGCAAAGGATGTGATAGAACAGAGCTGCTTACTTCATGGCAGCCAGAAGGTAGAGAAAAAGGAGCAAGAGGACAAAAAATACACTTCAAAGTCACACTCCCAGTGACCTACTTTCTCAAGGTGCGCTTAATCATCCATCCAGACACTAACCTCGTGGTCTAGTCTACTCT
>NW_022938903.1:0-214 GCF_012274545.1 Fukomys damarensis | reverse complement strand
GTGTCTAGTGGGTACCACATAGCATGCTTGAGAGTTTTTAATATATGTTATTCCTATCGACCCAACCCTGAAGGACATCACTGTGGCCACCCCCCACCTTTAGACAAGGTCTTTCTATATAGTTCAGACTGGGCTTGAACTCACTATGCAACTTGAACTCACAGCAATCTTCCTGCCTCAGCCTCCCAAGTGCTGGGATTATAGGTGTGAGCCA
>NW_022938902.1:0-219 GCF_012274545.1 Fukomys damarensis | reverse complement strand
CCTTTGCCTCAACTTTGAAGGCTCTTCTTTTCTAGAAAAATTTCCAACTTCTCATATCAGTCAGCTCTGCCATTTGTTCCTGATTCTCATTGTAGACCTGGCTAGAGACAGCCGGTAATGTCCATATCACAGTCTGAATATTTGACTTAAAATTTTTTCTGCCACTACCCTTAATCTCAATGTCCCATAAGGTCTCGGAATATGGGAAAAATGTAGACA
>NW_022938901.1:0-490 GCF_012274545.1 Fukomys damarensis | reverse complement strand
CTCACCTCTGTCATTGATGTCACTGGGACTTTAGAGTTTGTTAATCACTGTAACCCCAGCTCTTTAGGGGGAATACCAGCATACCTAAGTGTCTTTTTAGAGGTTACCCCAAAGCTAGGCATCAAATGAAGTGCTTGCACTAGCACTCCTAAAATTCTAAATGTGAAAGCAAAATTTCACATTTATAATAATTAGGAAGGAATGTTAGTGTATCTGTCATTCAGTACTGAGTTGTTCCTATTTGTAAGAGGGGAAAAAAAAGAAACCTCGAGGAAGTTTGCGATAGTCAAGGAAGAACTCCCTGAGAAGGAAAGATTGAAGAGCATCCTGGAAAAGTTCCATCTGAGAAACATCAAGCCAGAATCAAACAGAGTAATCTGTATTGCATAGTTTTGACAAATGCAGATCACTCGTGCCTCAGTGCCTCTTCATGGGGTCCTCCAGGTGGGCTTCCCTGTTCTCAGTCCAGTCTTAGAATGATGTTGAATGT
>NW_022938900.1:0-365 GCF_012274545.1 Fukomys damarensis | reverse complement strand
GAAAGTCTAATATATTTAAAATGGTTGCTGAGGCAACATACAATTATAGGCATTCACTATACCGTCTTAAGATAAAAATGTGGCAATATATAATTATGGGTGATGTGAAATTATTTTTGCAACTAATTTTCAAAAACTTAAAAAATACATATACATTTTATATATTTAAGTACATGTGCGTAGGTCTCCAAATACAGACAGGTACAAAATAAGTATGGGAAGTTGTTAATAAGAGTGAATATAGGCAAAGTTTATATAGTTGTTTATAGAATTATTCAGGAAATGTTTATGGTATGTTAAAATTTAAAAATAAGCAGCTAGAGAAAGAAAGACAGCAATCTAGATTCTACCTGAGACTCTTGGAA
>NW_022938899.1:0-243 GCF_012274545.1 Fukomys damarensis | reverse complement strand
GCCCAGGAGCGCGGCTGGAGCCAGCCCAGCTGTAGACTTCTCCATCCAGCCAGGGTTTCATCGCGGAGCCTATCTGCCTCAGATGTGCTGCCACATCTATTCCGATGGATAGCGTGCACTTCACCGTTGACACACTGAAATGGCCTGAAAGCAAAAGAATTCCAGTAACCAATCTGTTACTCATTTCCCTCCGTAAGTCAGTTTTTCTGTAGTGCAGTAGTAACTGATGGAACTGTTATGCAA
>NW_022938898.1:0-222 GCF_012274545.1 Fukomys damarensis | reverse complement strand
AAGAAGCGAGAGAAGCAGGTTCCCGGGAAAACAGCAGTTTAAACCGCACAAGCCCTCAGCAAAGTGTGTTTGTCTTCCAACGTCAAACTGAACCTACCCCGAGTATACAGAGTTCTGGAGGCTTGTGTGCACTCAGAGCTGCTGGGCACTCTCTCAGGACTGAATGGCTTCTCTGCTAAAAGTGCCTCACAACAGCGTTTCAATCTCTGCCAGGCAGATACC
>NW_022938897.1:0-228 GCF_012274545.1 Fukomys damarensis | reverse complement strand
CCTGTCCTACACTCCTGTGATCTAGATAAGGCCAGGTGGGCTCAGGTGAGGCAGCGGAAGGGCATCTTCACAGAATCCTGAGGACCTGTCCCCAGGGTAGCACCCCACAGTCTCCTCCCTCCCGTGTGTATCTCTTGCAAAACCCCAGCTCAGCTTTTCCTGGCTCCACTGTAGGTGGGTTCCTTAGACCAGGGTCCCTTCCCACAGCCAAGAGGTGGGTTGCTGGGG
>NW_022938896.1:0-672 GCF_012274545.1 Fukomys damarensis | reverse complement strand
TTTTTTTTTTTTCTGGTACAACTACCCGCGTAAATAAACACTGCCTTTTTGCTTCCACCGAGAAAACTGAATACGGGAGCTTCCCTGTACACCCAGTCACCTGCTATGGCGACCGGAAGCTACTGACCCATTCCCCCCAGTGCATACGTCCCCCCCTGCCGGGAGGCGGGGCTTCCGAGACGCCACTGCGCATGCCCGGCCTCTCCCTGCTGCTGTACTATCACTCCCGCCCCTGTCTCGGCCTCAGGCTACCCGTGATGTCTGAGCTGTGCGGACACTAGTTGCGCGGGTGGGTCGGAGCCCAGCAGACCTACTTGCGACTCCGGCCCCTGGACGAGCCTGTGCTGCGTGCGTCCCGAGACTGGGAGGCCACCTCCCAAGGGTTCAACCTGCCTCCCGTCTGTGGCCTGAGCCCGTGGCTGGCTGAAGTCAACTCACCCGTTCTCCGTGTAACTGGAGGCGGCCACCGGGCAGCCAGGACTTCTGGGCTCTGACTAGCCCTTCTGGAACCTTGGTTAAATTACTGCACCTTCCTTTCTGGGCTTTATTCCTTATCTGTAAAAACGTTTAAGGTTATGTGAAGTTTCACAAACACAGGTTAAGTACTTTTTTGTTTGTTTGTTTGTTTGTTTGAGACAGGGTCTCACTGTATAGTTGAGACTGACCTGGAAC
>NW_022938895.1:0-697 GCF_012274545.1 Fukomys damarensis | reverse complement strand
ACACTTTGCTAGAAGAAAGAGTAATAAAAAGACAGATACTCTCACTTTAATGAAGTAGGAAGAGTAGACTAAACTCATAAGGACAGAATACAGAATGCTGGCTGCCAGGGGTTGAAAGGAGAAGTAATGGGAGTTATTTAACAGGTAAGTTTAATAGAGAGTTTCAGTCATGGAGGATGAAAACATTCTGGAGAGGGATAGTAGTGATTATTGCTCCACAGAATGAAAGTGCTTAATATCACAGAACTGTGCACTCACCGTGGTCAAATGGTCAACTTTATGTTATTTATAATTTGTCACAAGAAAGTAAAATAAGCCACATTGTCAAGGGAAGTGTTCTTCAAACTGCAGGTTATAATGTATTAGCTTATCACCAAACCAATTTAGGAGATTATGATCAGCATTTAAATAAAACCAGAAGCAGAATCTAGCAGAGTAAAACATAAGTGCATTACTTAGAGTCAGAGTAAATATTCTTCACATTTTTGTTCCGTGATAATTTAGCCAATTGGCAATGGAATGGTGCTTATAAAGCTGTGTATGCCTGATGTCTTGCTGTCTTTGGCTAACGTTCCAATTTGGTAGATTGATGTCCTGAGACACTGGTAATAAAATATTTTGAAAATCACATTGCTATATATAGAAGCCAAATCATGACATAAAATATAGCTCTTACTGTAGTAGATGTTCAAAATAT
>NW_022938894.1:308-514 GCF_012274545.1 Fukomys damarensis | reverse complement strand
GCCCAATGACCCTGCCTGGTCACCCCTACCCCTTCGTGACACTGAAGGCTCCAACTAGTTGCAGAGTCCTATTTTTCAGCCATTGAACAAGTACCCAACCCTTCCAACAAGTTTGCAAAAGTGCGTACGGAGATTTCACTACATATCCCTGGCCGGGGGAGCACACCTGGGGCAACTGAAGGAATATCAAACACAATTAGCTCCTA
>NW_022938894.1:0-270 GCF_012274545.1 Fukomys damarensis | reverse complement strand
GCTTCCAAAACGTGTTGAAGCGTGATGAGGCGCATGATTTCCAATATGGCTGAGTCCAAATTTCATTTCAACAGTGCTATCTGATGGTATCATCCTCTGTCTAATTAATGGACACACAGGAAATGGGAGACATGCGTGGTGAAGTAAAGAACTGTGCAAAGCCATGTAAAGAAGCTGCAGGAAAACGAGGACCGGGGATTTGAAGTCAAGGCAGCCAGAGCAATAGGAACTTGTGGATGTGAGGAAAGAAGGAGAGCTCTGTGGGCACCT
>NW_022938893.1:0-2189 GCF_012274545.1 Fukomys damarensis | reverse complement strand
GTAGATTTTCTTGAACAAGATACTTATGGCACTCTTCTCAAAACAATGTCTTTCAAAGGAGTTTACCTTCACCCTTTTATGCCCTTTACTTAGTGAAGGGTGGTGTCCTGCTGACCACTGAGATGCTCTTAAAACACTTTTCCTACCATCATGATGCCAAATACTTGACTTTGTTTTAGTACTATTCTTTTCAGCATGGCTATGCTGTCTGGTGCTCCAACTTTGCAGGCACTTCCTTTCTGCAAAAACTGAAAAACTGTTTAAGTGAGATTTTGCTCCCGCTTCTCACTGTAAACCTGGCTGAGAACAGCCAGAAAGAGCCATGCCACAGTTGAAACATTGGGCTACCTTGAAATTTTTCTCCACTAGATTAATTCAACTGCAGCAATTCATGTCAGTCTCCCCCAAAGTCTTATGACATGGGCAAAATACAAACAAATTTTCTTCCTTGGTATACTATATATTACCTCTAGCCCAGCTGCCAATGGGGTCCTTGTTCACAATTGAAATCTCCTTAGCCTGACCTTTACTCTTTTGTATTTCTTTCAGCATTCTTGTGTTCCAAGCTCTGAACAGAATCTCTCATTGATCTCAGCTTAGAACATTGTAGAGAGTCTCTAACCAGCACCTCCAAAACTTTCCAAATGCCTCCTTGCAAACAAGTTCCCAAGGCTCTGAACCACAAGATCATATATAGTCACAGAAAAACCCCACTTTTTGGGCACCAAAACCTGTGTTAGTCTGTTAATCATTGCTGATACAAAATACCCAATACCCACAACTTAAAGGAGAACTGTAGTCTTTTATAGATGTTTCAATCAATAGTCGAGTGGCTCCAGAGAAGAAACAGATCTTCTGGGCAGAGGAAAACTGCTCACACCATGGAAGTTAGGAAATAGAGAGTGAAAGGAGGAGCTGAGGAGAAAGATATACTCTTCCAGGTCACACCACCAGTGATTCTCCTCTACCCAGGCCCCACCTCCTGATTGCATACTGAGCTGCTAAGCCCATGAGAGGATAAATCCTCTGAAGAGTATAGAATTCCGTAATCCAGTCTTCCAAAAGCTCCACTTCTGAGTGTGTGAGACTTGGCAGGAACACTGTAGATCTAAACCATAACAATGCAGTCAAAATACCCCATTTTCAGACTCACTGGTACTTAAGTATGACCACATGACAGTGTCCCAGCTACTTTTACTAAGTATTTCCTCCAGGCTTTTCCATAAAAGTCTCCTATGTGGAATTCTCCATACCGTGTCCCACTTTAAATTGAATTTTAATATGCATAAATACCATGGAGACCAACAGGGAGAGATCCTACAAACTACAAACTAAAATCCTGGGTCCTTTAATGGTTGTCTTCAGTGAGTCCATCACCATCATTATATCAGTGCAGAATTTTCATAGAATAGTATATAAACAGAAAATTGATTTCTGCTGTATTTGAGCCATTGAGAATTTAGATCTAAGTGATATAGCAGTAAGTCTACATAAATACATTGATTTAAAAATTATCCATTTATAAAGGTTAGGATAGACAAAATTTATTGTTTAGCTTTAAAAAGAAAAACAAATTTTAACACCATAAAAGTTTGTTTCTTGCTTTTGCAAACTTTTTGTGATGTCTGGTAACTCTCAGGCAGTTATCCTTGTAATTGAATCAGCCGTCAAGCTGCTTTTATCTTGTTGCTCTACCATCTCAGCACAAGAACTTTTACATGAATACTGTAAAAGGAAAGAGAGATGACAGAGTTGTAAAAGGGCTTTTCATTTTGTCAGTTCAAAAGTGAGTCCTACTCACAGTTTATCTGATACAACTTCTTTGCTGGCTCTAGGTCACTGTATGAAATTTAGACTGTATAAACTTCTTTATGTCCCAAAAGGAAAGAGAAGCACCATATTAGTGAATAGTAGTGTTGTCTACTATACAACTCATCTATTTCTTAGGTATTTACCAGAAAAATTATGTACATATGTATATTCATATAATTGTGATAAATGAGGCTCTCAGAGTATTTTAAAACATAGATATTTACCTAATATAATGGGAAAATTATTACACCGATCATTTCTTGCTGTTGTGTTTAATCAGTATGTCCATTATGGGCATTTTATTTAATTTTATTTTTATTTATTTATTTATTTATTTTGGTACCAGGGATTGAACTCAGGTCCTTGTGCTTGCAAGG
>NW_022938892.1:0-853 GCF_012274545.1 Fukomys damarensis | reverse complement strand
CTTAAAATATCCCATATCACTTCGAACAAACTTATCCCATCATTCTTGGCATTTTTTTCCTCACTGAGTTTCTTGGTACATTTTAGGTACACAGTACAGCTCCATTCATCATGGGGACCCTGTACCTTTACATGCCAGGGCTTGGTTCTCATCTTAGGCCATTCTGCAGTCCTCTTTCACAAGTGTCTCGCACTACACTGTCATTGCTGCCTCCGTGTCCTGAACCTGTCAAAAACATTTTCCTTTCAAGGTCCTTTTGACTTTAGGGAAAAGCATGAAGATGAATAGTCTCAGATCTGGTGAATAAGATGGATTAGCACACGTTACAATGTGTTCATGAGCTTGCTTTTCTGTTGGATGGCACTCAGCAATAGCATTCACTGCATTTTTAAATCATACCTGCCAAAGACACCAAATAAAACTTTCAGAACTGCTTCCTAAAGTAGCAAGAATTGCCAGGTACTGTTGTTCATGCCCGTAATCCCAGTACTCATTGCCATGAGTTCAAGGACAGTCTCTACTAATATTAAGACCCTTTATCAAAAAAAAAAAAGCAAAATATATATAGAAGCAAGAACCTAAGTGTATATAAACCAAGGTGGGAGACATTTTGGGGGCAATTAATGACAATGTGTTTGTTGTTATTTTTTTGATTTTTGGTATGGTATCAAACTCAGGATCTTGCACTTGTGAGGCAGGTGGCATCACCACTGAGCTAAATCCCCAGCCCAACAATGTGATTTTTACTACAGTAATATATTTTTTTTATTTAAACATGAGCCAGGCATGATGGCGCACACCTGTAATCCCAGCACTTGGGAGGCTGAGGCAGGAGGATCTCTGTGAGTTCAAG
>NW_022938891.1:0-573 GCF_012274545.1 Fukomys damarensis | reverse complement strand
GGAAAAAATAAGAAGGGAAATGGATTATGTCAAGGTGCCAATTTCCAATGATGAATGTCATTAGACTGTGTACCTTAAATGCACCAACAAAATTAATTAATTTAAAAAATTGAAACTTTTCTCTGGCATATATATTTTCTACAGATAGATTGTAAAGTGGTTAAAATTTTCAATAATATGACCGGGGAAGTCATATGAAGTATCACACCATTTCAATAAATTTATCTTTTTTTAATAATTATAATTGTAGACAAGAAGTGGTTCTAAGTAAATTCATTAGTTGTAGTTAACGATAGCTTATAAATTAATGTTTGCCAGTAGAAATACAATATTTAAATTGCATGTGCCTGTAAGATTGGACATATAGACATTAAAATCATAATGTTAATAAATGAGAAAATGATCACATAGTATTCATGCAAAGTAAATATCAGATGTGAAGTAGACAGCATTATCACTACTAGATGTTTTTATGGAAAGGTAAGTAGAGGGATAGAGACACTTAAGCGAAATGATAAAAGCATAGATACCAAGATGGATAGACTGAAAGACCTTGGGACGTGGATATAATAC
>NW_022938890.1:0-237 GCF_012274545.1 Fukomys damarensis | reverse complement strand
TTTTTTTTTTTTTTAGTGAGGTAGTATAGAAATAAATATAGCATGTTAACATTTAAGGTATGTATGCATGTGATGGTATTATGTGTTTTCCTTTGCTTAATAAGGAAATATTTTATATGTACTTGAATACATATCTTGTTCATAGTTGTATTTGAGGTCTTACATGTAATATTTGTAAATATTCTTAGATTCATCACTTTAACGTTTACTGTAATATTTTCTTTATTGATTAGGAAG
>NW_022938889.1:0-250 GCF_012274545.1 Fukomys damarensis | reverse complement strand
CAGGAGAAGGCGCCTCTGTCTTCTAACCGAGGACCCAGAAGCTGGGCCCTGAAATCCACGTGCTACATGTGCCCACTGAGGCCACGGACGGCTCCTCCAGCATGGACACTAAGGCAGGCCACTGTCCCTGGGGTACAGGGCTCTTCTGATGGCTGCTTCAGCTTGGGGATACCCTGGAAGCTTTGCTGGATCCCTCTACTTTGCATAGCAGGGTAGAAAAACTGCCCCCAGTCTTCCTCTCTGTCCCCAA
>NW_022938888.1:0-497 GCF_012274545.1 Fukomys damarensis | reverse complement strand
GAACCAACACAGAGTAAAAAGACAACCTATTGAATAGGAAAAAAATTTTGCCACTTATTTCTCAGACAGAGGACTAATGTCTAGAATATATAAAGTACTCAAGAAAATCAGACTCCCCAAATTTAAAGACCCAATTAAAAAATGGGCAACTGAAATAGACACCTCTCAAAAAGAAGGACAGATAGCCAATAAATATGGAAAAATGTTCAACATTTCTAGCTATTAAAGAATTGCAAATTAAAGCAACACTGAGATTCCATCTCACTCCAAAAAGAATGGCTATCATCAAGAAATCCATTAACAAATGCTGGCAAGGCTGCAGGGGGGAAATGCACCTTATTACACTGCTGGTAGGAATGTAAACTAGTATAACTATTATGGAAATCAGTTTGGAGAGTCCTCAAAAGCTAAAACTAGGAATTCCATTCAGCCTAGCCATTCCCCTTCAAGGTATCTTCCTGAGTTAAAGACATCATATTACAGTACTTCTCTGCCAC
>NW_022938887.1:0-201 GCF_012274545.1 Fukomys damarensis | reverse complement strand
TGTACACTGGGTCAAACCATTTACAGAGCTACATTATCACCCCACGGAACAATGGGCTCCTCAGACACGGTGCTCTGTCTTGGAGTTGAAACACACAGGCTGGCAATGCATTACCTTCTTTTGGAATTTGAAAATATTAAAAAAAAACAGGTCAAATAGGAAGAAAAGTGCTAAAGGTGTAGGGAAAGTGGGAAGGGTGGG
>NW_022938886.1:0-215 GCF_012274545.1 Fukomys damarensis | reverse complement strand
AGCTCTGCTTTGGATATAGGAGATACTACTAATAAAGTGGTTTCTAGAGAGCCATGTATCACCAAAGTAATAGCATTTTATCAATTAGAAACAAAGCCATCCATCTCCATATACAAAGATAGGTTCCAGGAACCTCGACAACTATCAGAATTCACAGATACTTAGGCATGTTACACAAAATTGGAGTTTTTACAAATAACTTTTATCTATGTACA
>NW_022938885.1:0-276 GCF_012274545.1 Fukomys damarensis | reverse complement strand
GCCACTATTTTGTTCCTCCCTGTCTGGGGAAAATGAGGATGCATAATAAAGAGGTATGAAGTCGGCTCAACCTGCAGGCTGACAGCCAGGGAGCTTATACCTCCAACAGGCAAAGAAGCCCAAGCCTTTAGCTCACCTCATTTTTATTCAACCAAACATGGGTGCAAGCAAGGAAAGTAACACAAGGTTCATCTACTCTCCAGTGTCCATTAATACCTTCTCTGGGAAACAACTTGACCTCAGCTGTCTTAATTTCCCTAATATGCAGTCACCCCT
>NW_022938884.1:0-510 GCF_012274545.1 Fukomys damarensis | reverse complement strand
GTACAACTGTATTCCTTTTTATTTGTAGGTCTCTGCGTGGCAGAGATTGAAACACTGTTGTGAGGCACTTTAGCAGAAAAGCCCTTCAGGCCTAAGGGAGTGACTAGCAGCTGTGAGTGCACACAAACCTCCAGAATCCTGTATACATGGGGAGAAGTTCAGTTTGAAGTTAGAACACAAACGCACTCGACAGGGTGCTTCTGCTGTTTAAACTGCAGTTTTCCCCGGGAAATAGCTTCTTTCACCACTTTGCTCTCTGAAACCAAAGCGATTACTTTCCTGAATGTGAAGTTCTCCACAGAGAAAGGTGCTGCAAGTCTGTGAATTTATCAGTGAAGTCCACATCTTATATGGAGTACAACTGTATTCCTCTTTGTTTGTAGGTCTCTGCCTGGCAGAGATTGAAACACTGTTGTGAGGCACCTTTAGCAGAAAAGCCATTAAGGACTAAGGGAGTGCCTAGCAGCTCCGAGTGAACACAAGCCTCCACAATCCTGTATACGGGGTGAA
>NW_022938883.1:0-319 GCF_012274545.1 Fukomys damarensis | reverse complement strand
CCAGGCTGGCCCAGGCTCCCTTCACTCCAGAGCCTGTCTGTTTGCATATCTGCCACTCCCATCGGAGTGGGTGTCCAGGGACACTGACTGACTCATCTTGTCCTCAGCCTGGCCCAGTTTGGGACCATGCACAGGATAAGTGGCTCAAGACGTGTTTGTTTGCAGTGCACAGTGTTCCCTGCCTTTTGCTCCAGAGCACTGTGAGGAATTGGATGAGGCTTTGAACGAGGGAAAAGGGAAGCTGCAGGCTGCCTGCACTGGGTGTACTCAGTCTGGAACCCGGCTGGAAGGATGGACCTGCTCACAGCCTGAAGACCCC
>NW_022938882.1:0-477 GCF_012274545.1 Fukomys damarensis | reverse complement strand
AAAAAAAAAAAAAGAAAGAAAGAAAAAATGGTAAGATTTGGATGGAAGAGAGGGGAAGGGAAGGAATGTTCTTCATGCAAAAGTGTAAGGCAGGACTCCATTTCTTTGGGGTAGGGTGGGGAGGGGAGTTGAGACAGGATTTCACTATGTAGTTCAGGCTGACCTTGAACTCCCTATATAACCCAGTCTGGGCTTGAACTCACAGCGCTACTCGCGGCTCAGCCTCCCTCTTGAGTTGCTGAGATTACAGGTGTGTGCCACCACACATAGGACTCCATTCTTACCTGTATTCAAATCATAAAGGGTTCTTTCAGCTTTACAACAAACTTGTGAAGCAAGTGGGTGGGACTCCTTCCGTGCCTGTTTGTGAGAGGGAAAGCCAAGGATTAGAGGGTGAATGGCTTGCCCAAGGCTGCACAGTAAGTCATTGATGGAGCTTACAATCTAGCCACTGATGGAGCCTAGGGTTCTAACATA
>NW_022938881.1:0-217 GCF_012274545.1 Fukomys damarensis | reverse complement strand
GGACTACAGTTGTACTACCCATAAGAAGTGGACTTCACTGTTAAACTCACAGACTTGCAGCACGTTTCTCTGTGGAATACTTCACATTCCTGAAACTGACCGCTTTCGCATTAAAAAGCTAAGTGGCGAGAGAAGCTGTTTCCCGGCGAAATCAGCACTTTAAACGGCTGAAGCCCTCGGCAAAGGGTGTTTGTGTTCTAACGTCAAACTGAAGCTA
>NW_022938880.1:0-225 GCF_012274545.1 Fukomys damarensis | reverse complement strand
TAGCGCTCGATGTCGGGGACGGAATAGGCCCTCCATTTTCCTCCCTGAGTAGTGTCCTGAGCACTGGACCGTGGGTGTCGGTGTTAGTAGGACGTCCAGGCTGAGGAATGACGTAGAAGTAGAGGTCCCTGCTCTCGGGTCAGGGCTCCTGTTAGCGCTGGGTTTAGACAGGATTCCGGTGGGCGATAGGCTGGCAGTTTCTCTCCCTGGCTATTGGCGTGTGGG
>NW_022938879.1:792-2341 GCF_012274545.1 Fukomys damarensis | reverse complement strand
CCTGACAAACACAGGCCCTTCTCACTCGCTCTTCCTACAGCAGGTGAAGCCGTGAGCAGGCGGCCTGACCTCCTCTCCTCCTCTCTGCCCTTACTGTCAACCTCAGGAAAACCTCAGCACTAACAGCCTCAGGGGAACTTCCCACTGGTAACAAAGTGGAAACCTCTCCTGCTGTCCCCACTGCCGGCCCTGATGGCCTCACTGCCCCGAAGCTGAAGCCCACTATGCTGGGTGACGTGGCCAGTCACCCTCCAGCCCATGCCAGCACGCCCAGCAAGGATCCAGTGTCCTCACGAGGGCAGACGATGACTCCCCAGAGTCTGGCCCATCACCACTGTCCTGTGTCACCACGGCCCAGGTTCCCACTCCGCTCTGACAAAGGCCTGCCTTGGTCTTGGCTGACTGCGTGGCCCGATCTGCATGGCCGATGCTGCCGATGGCCCAGGAGACGCTGTCCTGCAACAGCAGAAGCAAGTGGGCCCCTCCACGTGGGCACAGCAGACAGGGCAGAGCCAAAGACCGCAATGTCATGAAGTTCCTGCGAAGTTCGTAAATACAAGGGTGGCAGGAACGTCCGCACTACTGCTCCGTCAGCCTTGTGTTCTACTAATACCGGTTCAGTGTGGTATTTGCTTAAGTCTTGTATCCAGAGGAAAATCTGCCTCGGCTTCCTCTTGTAACCCCGATCCTAGATCTTGCCTTTTAGCTGAATGATACATTTTTTTATTGTTCAGTTTTGTGTTTCTTCTTTGAAAAGGAAAACTGAACAATTCCTCCGTTCTTCAAACCCAGGCTCTTGACGCTGGCACACACAGGAGTCACAGAGGTACCACGAATGCCCCTGGAGGTGCACTCCAAGAGGCTGTGGGTTTCCACTCTGATTTCACACCTCTGTACATCCCTTTTAGAAGCAGGAAGATAAGGCCACCCCAGGAAGGAGACCTCGGACACAAGCCTGGGAGCTTAGGGGAGAGATGAGCCGGGATCGGCATAGATCTGTCGGCCCTGGTGTGTGTGGGAGGCAGGAGCAGGTGCTGGGGACAGTCGGGTGGGACTCAGTGATCTGCCCCAGGAAGGGCACACCCTCCAGACCAGGCAGCAGAGAGGTGGGGACTTGCTCACAAGGCCTGCGCATCCAGGAGTGTGGGCGTCCCCCTTGCGGTCCATAAACAAATGAATAAGCAAATCCACCAGGGAGCACCCTCCCGATAGTCCAGATCCCTAGGCCTCACAGACAGTCCTGGTGGGATATTTCTCAGCTGCCACCCAGAAAAAAAAGCAAAAAGAAGAAAAGGAGGGAGATTTTTTCTGTTTCCTAGCATTTTTATCAAAGTTCAACCTCATGTCAGGAATGAAAGCTGGTACGAGCTGGCTGGGGCTCTCTCTACAGCCTGGCCCGTCTCCAGGGAAAGGGGAAGGATGCTCACGCAGGCTCATCTGAGTGCCGAGCCACGCCTGGGAGGAAGGGCCTCACGCCTCCGTGTGGGGAGGCCGTTCTTCACGGCTCCCTGCTGTGCACGCCACAGTGGCACTGCCACGTGTGCAGGGG
>NW_022938879.1:0-231 GCF_012274545.1 Fukomys damarensis | reverse complement strand
ATGAGCAGTGAGCAGCTGATGGGCACAGTGCTATGTTTTCAGCCCCTCATTCCACCATTTGAGTTTGTGTACGTCAGACGCCGTGGTCTTCTGTGAGAAACTCCGAAATGTCTGCTCGGTGCATGCGATGTGCACAGTTCCCTGCTGCGTGTCAGGTAATAGCGTCCAAGAGTTCTAGGCTTCCACACAGCCCTTCAGCAATCTACAAGCCAGGTGAGCTCCCGGTGCCTG
>NW_022938878.1:0-1147 GCF_012274545.1 Fukomys damarensis | reverse complement strand
CTGGCAAAGAAACAGACCCTAGGATCAATGGAATAGATTATAAGATGCAGAAACAACACCAGAAATACTCAGCTACCTCATCTCTGACAAGGGAGCCAACCATTCTCACTGGAGGAATGATAGTCTCTTTAATAAATGGTGTTGGAAAAATTGGCTTTCAACTTGCTAAAGATTAAAAGTAGATCCCTGTCTTTCACCATGCACTAAACTAAAATCCAAGTGGATTAAAGATCTGAATATCAAAACAGAAACACTAAACTAACTGGAAAGTAAATTAGGTCAAACTCTCAAAAATATTGGCATAGGAGAAGGCTTTATGAACAAATCCACAGCAGCACAAGAACTTGCACAAAGAATCAACAACTTGGATCTAAATGTCTTAAAAAACTTTTGCAGTGCCAGAGTAACCAACAGAGCCAAGTGACAACGTACAATGTGGGAAAAAAATTTACAAGGTACTTCTCGACAAATGACTACTATGTAGTATACATAAAGAACTCAAAAAAATCAGACCCACCAAACACAAAGTCCTGATTCAAAAATGGACATCTGTAATGAACAGACATTGCTCAGAGAAATAAGTAAAAGCAGCAAATAAATATATCAAAAAATGTTCAACATCTCTGGTTATTCAAGAGATGCACATGACAACAACACTGAGATTTCACCTTACCCCAGAAAGAATGGCTGCAATCAAGAAATCAACCAATAACAAATGCTGGTCAGGCTGTGGGGAGAAAGAACACTTCTCCATTTGTGTTGAAAGTGAAGACTGGTGGGAATCAAAATGGATATACCTCAAACAACTAGGATTAGAGGTGTCACTTGACTCAGCTATCCTTCTGCTTTGTATCTTTCTAGAAGAATAAAATGTATCATACCACAGTGATATATGCACATCCATGTTTATAGCAGCACTATTTATAATAGCTAAAACTTGGAGAAAGCCTTATTGCCCATAAACTGCAGACTGGGTAAAGAAGATGTGGTTTTTTCATAAAATGGAGTAGTACTCAGCCATAAAGAATAATAAATTAGAAACATTTTAGCTAAATGGATGCACATTGAGGCCATACTTTTAAGTATAAATAGGACACACTTGAGTAAATACCAAATAGTTTCTCTGATATGAAAAACTAAAAGTGTA
>NW_022938877.1:0-331 GCF_012274545.1 Fukomys damarensis | reverse complement strand
AACTGTATTCCTTTTTGTTTGTAAGTCTCTGCCTGGCAGAGATTGCAACACTATTGTGAGGCAATTTTAGCAGAGAAGCCCTTCATGCCTAGCAGAGTGCCTAGCAGTTCTGAGTGCACACAAGCCTCCAGAACTCTCTATACTCCGGGATAGGTTCAGGTTGACATTAGAAGACAAACGCACTTTGCAGGGGGCTTTTGCGGTTTAAAGTGCAGTTTTCCTCTGGAAACAGCTTCTCTCGCCACTTAGCAGTTTAAAGTGAAAGTGTTCAGTTTCATGAATGTAAAGTACTCCACAGAGAAAGGTGCTGCAACTCTGTGAGTTTACTAGT
>NW_022938876.1:0-206 GCF_012274545.1 Fukomys damarensis | reverse complement strand
TATAAAATCTATACATAATAATGCAGCTCATTAAATTTACCTGTCTGTAATTCAGCAACCAATCGGTACTTTTACTCCACTATTCTCATATGACAAAGATAGTGAGGACAACAGCAATAGAATTAAACTCACAGAGCCTACCATGTTTGCTTGCTTCAAACACAGGAAGCACATTAGGAATTAAAGCAGGCAGGTCCTCAACCTTT
>NW_022938875.1:0-213 GCF_012274545.1 Fukomys damarensis | reverse complement strand
AGAGAAAAGAAACAAATTGCATGCAAAGGAAAGCCCATCAGAATCACAGCAGACTTTTCAACATAAACCCTCAGGTCCAGTAGAACATAGAGTGTGGTATTTTAAGCCCTAAGAGAAACAACCTCTAATCTAGATTGTTGTATCCTGAAAAACTCTCTTTCAAAATGGATGGGGAAATAAGATACTTCCATGACAAAGAATACTTGAGAAACT
>NW_022938874.1:0-724 GCF_012274545.1 Fukomys damarensis | reverse complement strand
GACAAAGTGGGATTTGGGCCTTTTCAAATGCATTCATGGATTTCTAAAGGCCAAACTAAGAAATCCTCAATGAATAAGAAGAGTGAGGTTGTGATTGCTGAAGTTGTGAAATATAAAGTAAATGTAGTGGCTAAGACTTTTGGAGCCAGAATGGATCTATGTTCAAATCCTAACTCTGCTATTCAGCTGAGCCTCAGTGGGTCATTTGCTCATGCTCTTTGTGCCTCAAGTTTCCTCATGGAAAACACAGAAACAGTAAGCCTAGTGTCTTGTTTACTTTTCTCGTTGTTGAGATAATATATCTGAAACCCACAAATTAAGGGAAGGAAGGTTTATCTGGCTTACAGTTCATAGAGGTTTCTTTCCACAGTTGGCTGGCTCCAAGGCAGGGTGGCACATGGCAGAGGGGCAACAGTGCATGGCAGACAGAAGGTAGCAAGGCAACAAGAAACTTTAACAGCATCTTTCTGTTCCTTTTATCTTTTCTTTGGTACCAAAGATGAAACTCGGGACCTTGCACTGCGAGGCAGGCAGCAGAACCACTGAGCTAAATCCCCAGCCCCTCTGCTCCTTTTATCTTATCTAAACTAACTTTGGGTGGGTAGCACTCACACCCTTAGCCCTAGTGCCCTTGGGCCTGGCACTGCACCATGAATCAACTCCAGCATCACACACTCAGACCTAGCCACCTCTGAGAAAGCCCCACCTATGACTGCATGAGGCC
>NW_022938873.1:0-294 GCF_012274545.1 Fukomys damarensis | reverse complement strand
AACATTGGTTGGATAAATTCTCGAGAGTAATAAACTGAATGAGAAAAGACAAGAGTCTTCAAACCATTTAGGTAACATTCTCATAATGAAAAATTGTAGATACCAAGTATATATTAATGATTGCTAAATCTTAAGATGGAAGGATAATCAAGTTTAATTTTTAAAAGTAACCTTAAGGAATTCCTTGATAGTAATATAATAATGGAGTAGTATGATATATGCATATATATATGTGTGTATGTTTAAATTTCATAGAATTACATATAAATTTACAAAATAAGCACATGTAAGTTT
>NW_022938872.1:0-211 GCF_012274545.1 Fukomys damarensis | reverse complement strand
CAAAAGATGATAAAATGTTAAACTCCAATGTAAATATCTTGAATGTAGTGATCATGTCTTATTCATATTAGTATCCCTAAAATTTATCAATATGAACAAAGCATATGTTTTAAAAAATGTTAAGTTAATAGGTAGGGACAATCATGGAGTGGTCTTTGCAAAGTTTCTTCTATTAAACCTAACCATGAGTGTTGTTGCATATCATTTTCCA
>NW_022938871.1:0-221 GCF_012274545.1 Fukomys damarensis | reverse complement strand
ATCAGCTAATATCAGTGAAGTCCCCTACTATGTGTTAAGCACAGCACCAGGCAATGAGTGACAATTTGATATAATGTATATCCTTGGACTAAGTTCAGCAATAGGCAGTACAGACTTGAAAAAAAAAAGTAAGACAAATAAAGCATCTTTCTTGTGGAAATTCTAGTCCAGGTTGGTCTGTGGAGACCCAGGCAATTCCACTATTGCTATTTTGCCACATG
>NW_022938870.1:0-255 GCF_012274545.1 Fukomys damarensis | reverse complement strand
TGTAATCCCAGCACTCGAGAGGCTGAGGCAGGAGAATCACTGTGAATTCGAGACCAGCTTGAGCTACATAGTGAGTTCTAGGTCAGTCTCAACTACATAGTGAGAGCCTGTCTCAAAAAACAAACAAACAAACAAACAACCCAAAAAGCAGTTTCCCAGTGATTAGTGAAGCATTCATATATGAGGCTCCATTGACTTTCTCATAAAATGGTATTGACACAGTTGATGCAATTAACCTGTCTCACATTGGTATGG
>NW_022938869.1:0-230 GCF_012274545.1 Fukomys damarensis | reverse complement strand
AACATCCTTAACTATAAGGAAATGCAAAACAAAAATGGCACTGAGATTTCATCTCCACCCAGTCGGAATGGCTGCCTCAAGAATACAATAGACAAACCAGACATGGGAGTGCACATCTGTAATCACATCATCTTGGGAGGCTGAGGCAGGAGGATCACAAGTTCAAGCCAAATCTGGACAACTTAGTGACTTAGCAAGTTGCTGTCTCAAAATGGAAAGTTAAAGGGTGG
>NW_022938868.1:0-391 GCF_012274545.1 Fukomys damarensis | reverse complement strand
GTCATAGTGTCATTCTGTAATGTAAGTAGACAGTTAAAAGTGAATGACTATGTGAGCTTCAACATGGGAAATATAGAATCAAAACAAAGAAAAAGTAGAGACAATTCAAAGTATAGAAACTATAATTAATCCTTCTAGAGAGCAGTAAGTGAAGATACTGTATCCATGGAAGAATAATGCTTTGGGAAGAAGGTAAGAGTGAATCAGTGTATAGAAAAATAAAATTTGAACAAGAAGAAAAATCACTAATGCATTGTAATGAAAAATTGAGGATATTTTCCAGAAAGTAAAATAGAAAAATAAAACCACAGAAACAGTAAACAGGAAAGAAAAGAAAGGCCAGAGGAAATGCAACATGCAACTAATAGGAATTCCAAAAAGAAAAAAAAAA
>NW_022938867.1:0-200 GCF_012274545.1 Fukomys damarensis | reverse complement strand
GCAGAACCTGGAAAAGCTGTTGCTGCTATCGATGCATAACATACTGCTATTATTAGCCTTTTTATATAAATATAAATATATATATACATATATATATAAATAGAATTTTGGGAAACTTTAATAGTGCTGTCAACTTTGAAAAGTTATCCCAATTTACTGTGTTGAGTTGGCATTGTACAGAAATGGACAGCCATATTGGT
>NW_022938866.1:0-608 GCF_012274545.1 Fukomys damarensis | reverse complement strand
GGTCTATTGCCCACAGCAGGGAGACTGTCACCAAGCCAGAGGAAAAGCATCCTGCTTGAGAAGGCCAGTCAGACACAGCCCAAGTTCACACAGGTGTGACTTTCATACATGAAACTTTCAGACTGGTTCTGCATTCAGGGCACACCCACGCCCAGAAACAATACAGCAGAAGTCTGGAGAGTCATGCAATAATACGCACTGATTCTGTACTTGCCATAGCCATGACCCAGGGCCACGAAGTTAATTGGAGAGCCGTTCATTGAAGCTCGCCTCCTCCCCGAATCAATGATTTGAAGCATTGGGTTCTACCTAGAATGGCCGAAGTGTCCCACTCCTAACGAACTGCAGGCAGGAGCAACTTGAGGAGGTCCTTGTCACAGTGTGAGACTGCCAGGCACATGGATTTCGAGCACAGGACAGTTGAGATACATTTTGCCACTATGAAACCTGCGATCACACGGCTGTCATCCAGTGAAACATTCAGTTCCTCTTGGAGGCATTGTCAGAACCACCTGGCATCGTTCTCCTTGCAGAGCCAGTTTGAGCTGCCAGCTAGCAGGATGTGTGGTCACTGTGATGCTAGGCTCCATCAGGGAGAATCTGTATGA
>NW_022938865.1:0-206 GCF_012274545.1 Fukomys damarensis | reverse complement strand
GTGTTCTACCTTCTGCTTTGATTCCCACTGCTTTCTGCCCTTCTCTAGGCCTCAGGGTGAGAGGGGGGCCCTCTTCTCCACTTTAATAGTTTGGCTCACTGATATACCTGAGTTTGTCTACATTTCACAATCAGAGCTGAGGCGAGACTGTCACATTCAAGAGGACATCATGGCAGACTCAGATGACAGAAGAGAACAAGCTGAGA
>NW_022938864.1:0-210 GCF_012274545.1 Fukomys damarensis | reverse complement strand
GTTGGTCACTTGTGAGTGCCAGACTGTCTCCTTACCCACTAGGGGCCCTCAGGGCCTTGGATGAATTCTGGTTGGTGGACTTTGCTGGGTGGCCTCACCTGGCCATAAGAGGGACTGTTAGATATAGAACCCATTGGTTCCCTCAGGCTCTGGGGATCATTGTGCTACTGTCTGGTCCTGTTTGTAGGGCACAAGATGGGTAAGGACAGC
>NW_022938863.1:0-243 GCF_012274545.1 Fukomys damarensis | reverse complement strand
CACATGCTAGGCAAGGGCTTTCCACATGAATGACTATAAATAAACAAATTCTACTTAAGTTGTGTTTTCCTGTGGTCTGTTACCTATCTCAGGGTTTTTAAAAGTGTGATCCCTAATCAGCAGCATCAAAATCACGGAAGAATTTGATAGAAATGTAATTCTCAGCCCATCTCAGAAACTTCTGAGAGTGAAGCTTGGTTTAGAAGTTGTCTGGGAGATTCTGATATGCAATGCATGCTCACT
>NW_022938862.1:0-260 GCF_012274545.1 Fukomys damarensis | reverse complement strand
AAAGAAAATCTGGGAGATGCCCACTACCTACCGAAAGACTGGAGGACAGGCCTTGGACCAACACAGGAAGCTACGGAGCAGTGCTCGGCATTCAGCTTGTGTGGCTGTGGTGACTGAGCCAACCGCCTCTCCTGCCCTGGTTCCCAGGTCCTGGGGAAGATGCCATAGGGAGGGTCAGTCAGGTGTTCCGACTCTGTTCTCACTGGGGCACCAAGAGGAAGAGCCAGGACAGAGAAGATCTCGGGAATCCACGAAGGGAG
>NW_022938861.1:0-669 GCF_012274545.1 Fukomys damarensis | reverse complement strand
GTGTGTGTGTGTGTGTGTGTGTGTGTTTAAGGTGAGTTATCCTATCATTTCCATGATTCTAATACATCAACCTTGGCCAGCCAATACTCCCACCTTGCCCATCCAAGCTGGTCTATATACAAGTATATAAATGTACACTAGTTCAATTTTTTCAAAATTAGAACCTTGTAACCCTAGGCACAAAGAAGTTGTGAATCAAACATTGATAATGGCTAAATCAAACTTATCTAGATCCTAGTAGAGACTTGATAAATGATAATGCGACGGGAACAAGGACTGCCCTATCGACGTTAGATAGGATGAAAAACAATTCAACAGTGAATCAGGGTGTTATCACTCTTTGTAAAAGACATGCAGATATTTTTCTGTTTAGTTGAATGACCTAGAAGTGCTTTTATAGCATTCATTCAGGAGATACTGTAACATGTCAGGAACACATACACAGGGTACTCATCAATTGTTCTCTTGCTGAATGAATGTTAAGGTCAAGCTGTCTTGAGCAGAATAAAAGGTGAAATAAATTGCCAGGTTTAAATTTAATACCTAAATAATTATGACTGTGCTGGAAACTTTGATAGAGAATTAATGATCAGCCCGATCTATAATGTATAATGTATGAACTGAAATTTTATATTGGATTCTTATTGGATTCTTTCAGTACATTTGGCT
>NW_022938860.1:0-1819 GCF_012274545.1 Fukomys damarensis | reverse complement strand
ATCCAGTATATATAAATAACATGGTTTCAACACAAAAATTAATGAAATATTTTTTGATGACACATCTGAAGTCTAGTGTGCATTTTACAGTACATTTCACTCTAGCTACTAACCTTTCATAAGAAATATTTTTTCTGTTTTGAGATTTCATAATAACGACATGTGAGCTGGGCATGGTGGTGCACCCCTGTAATCCCAGCTGCTAGGGAGCCCCAGACAGGAGGATCGCAAGTTTAAGGCCAGCCTGGGCAAGTTTAGTGAGACCCCCGATTCAAATTCAAAACATTAAAAGGGTTGGAGAATGTAGATTCCACAAGTCAAAGTCCTCCTAAAGGCTTCTAAAAGCTTTCCGACAAATGAAATGAGTACCAGCTTTAAAGTGTTAGTCAAAGAAAATTAAATGAAATTAAAGATTGTGTTCTTTGGTTGTACTTTCCATATTTCAATGTCCACTATCCCCGAGTGCCTGGTGGCTCTCATAAGGCTGGCACAGGTCTACGCCCGGGGAGGGGGCTTCACTCCACCTTTGGGCACATGCCAGCCTTCCTCAAAGCCCTGTTGCTCTCCTAGGGCTTCTGGGGAACCTACAGCTCAGCTCCTCTGAACACTCCTTCTCTGGCCGTGCTGCACTCTGGTTTTACCCTCTGCGGCCCCTTCTCGGACCCCTGCATGGCGGCCCTCACCTGTGCTCAGCGCTGGCTTTCAGCTTTCCGGGCTCCTTCCTAGGGGCCTACCCAGCCCCACTTTGAGCCCCAGCCCCAGGCTACGTCCAGGTGCACTTCTGGAACCCTGCTTGTTACAAGGGCTATTTAGGTGAAGATGTGCTCTCAGCTATCCAAACAAGGGACTGGCAATCCCGGGCTGCATCCAGGGATGTGTCAGTTCCTGCTGGTGTTTTGGGAAGGCCCTGGCCATTTCCATGTCCCTACAGCTGGCATCAGGACTATACTAGAATGTTACCTGGGTCAGCCTCTGCCTTCTACTGGAGAGTCGCTTTGGGCTTCCTGCTCCCAAAGGTCCTGCGTTGTCTGCTCTGGTCCCTGCACTGTGCTGGCCCTGTCCTTTGGTTCCTTTTTTTGCATCTGTCCTCTTAGGTTGAACTGTTTGAGGGCTATGATCAGTCCTGACCACTTCACCCCTTCAAGCCACTGAAACCACAGCAGACATTACTAGTGGAACAATGTGTTCTTTCTCCCAGAGCCTCTGGCTGGGCCTTACCGCAACCACCAGAATAACTCCCCAGTCCCCCACTAGCCTCTGTCTCCCAGCTCCTGTGAGAGATTCCACAGAGAGAGAAAAAAGGTTTCCAAGCAGAATCAGGTCTCAGACTCGAGAGGCACCAGAAACAAACCCCCTAGAACTGTGGAGAACAACCGGAGTTGCCCCCGCTGTGGCACCCCAGGCCAGACCCTTGAAATGTCAGGAGCCCTCCCCAACGGTCTGAAGGAGCAAAGACCTGCGACTGTGAGAAAATAAAAGATGAGAGTCTGGACCAGAGTTCAGAAAGGGCACAACTGGCACAGTCTGGGGACCTGAACCATACATGTGAGGCACTCGAAGCTTGCCAGGGACACAGCCACCTGAACAGGGAAGCCACCTGAACCTTGGACACAGAGCAGCCCCTGAATCCACTCCTGCATGGGATCCCTGGTGCTGGCGGGCCTCAGCCACCTGCACAGTGCCACCTCTGTCTCAAGAATTGCCCGCCTTCGGGGACTTGCTTCTCAGAAGGGAAAGAACCTCACACAGACATACACGTACATCGTATACACGTCACCCACGCCGTGCACACACACACAGCATGCACACACACACAGTA
>NW_022938859.1:0-1148 GCF_012274545.1 Fukomys damarensis | reverse complement strand
AAAAAAAAAGAGATGATAATCAAAATGAAGGACTTGCTCAGTAAATCTAGAGTAGATACAAGAAAAAAAAAAGAAGAGCTTAGGAAAATGATGGAAACCACAGATGCACAACATGAAAAATAAATGGAATCAGTTAAACAGATTCAAACAGATATTCAGGAGATTAAAAATCCCATTGAAAGTAAATGTGGCCAAATGAACAAGGTGAGGACAGAATACCAGTTCAAGAAAACAGTATTGCCATTAGCAAACGTGAAAAGAAAATTTTCTTTAAAATAGCAAGGAATCATAAAAAATCAATTGAATGGCTGCAAGATGATGCAAAGAAGAGCAACACAGATTTATAGAAGTCAGTGAAAAACGAGGAGACACTGAAAATGACATAAAAATTTACAAAAGTAATGGCAGAAAACTTCCCAAGCATGGAAAAATAATTTGGCATACAGAAAAATGAAACATATAAAACCTAAATTATCCATGACCACATTAAATCTACACCATGGCATATAATAATCAAGATTCCAGAAATTCATCAAAAGAACAAAATATTAAAAGCTGTTAGAGAAAAGAAACAAAACACCTATAAAGAAAAGCCCATCAGAACCACAGCAGACTTTTCAACACAAACCCTCAAGTAGAGGAGTACTTAGAGTGAAGTATTGCAAGTCCTGAAAGAAAACAACCTGAAAACCCAAATTGATTAACCCTGCAAATATATCATTCAAATTCAGTGGAGAAATAAGATATTTTCATGATAAAGAACACATGAAGAAATTCATGGCCACCAAAATTTTCTGAAGTATATTTTATAAAAAGGTAATGAAGACTAAAATTCAAAGAACACCAATGGAAAGAACCCATGCTGGGCATGGTGGCACATGACTGCAATGCCAGCACTTGGAAGGCTGATACAGGAGGATTGCTGTGAGTTCAAGACCAGCCTGGGCTATATAGTGAGTTCCAGGTCAGTCTCAACTACATAGTGAGATCCTGTCTCAAAAAACAAAACTAAAAAGAAAGAAAGAGAGAGAGAGAGAGAGAGAGAGAGAGAAAGAAAGAACACCTTCAAGAAAAGCAAGCAATTAAACAGAGGGAAAAGACAAGGAATCAACAACAGGAAATTAATATGACAATGATAAGCCAATGTG
>NW_022938858.1:0-269 GCF_012274545.1 Fukomys damarensis | reverse complement strand
AAAATTTGCTGTACTTTTATAAGTATATTTTGCTTCCTAACAAACCATGTATTAGAAGTTGACGCGTATCACCCCAAAGAGCCCTAAGATGGGTACCTGAGGATGTGATCTTACCGGAAAAGTTTTTCCAGATGTAATCAAGTAAGATGAAGTCATACTAGATTGGGAGGGGCCCTAAGTCTAATCCTTACATCCTCATTAGAGGACACATGCCTCCAAGGAAGCATGGTCCTGCTGGCACTTTGTTTCAGGTTCTTGCCTTCATAACT
>NW_022938857.1:0-224 GCF_012274545.1 Fukomys damarensis | reverse complement strand
CTCTCGTTTCTCTTTCACATAATACCCTGAGACCGACTGCCTGGGTGTGGAGAGCACTGCTTCGTCTCCCAGAGCGGCATCGTAAGTGAGGCACTTTGATTGGAATGCCAGAAAATACAGGACGGATGTAAATCAGATGACTGCTGCCTGGGTCTTTCACCGCAAAGCGAGTGAGTGCGTCTTGGTTCTTTATGAATAACAACGAGGATAAGGATAGCTCATCA
>NW_022938856.1:0-213 GCF_012274545.1 Fukomys damarensis | reverse complement strand
CGCTGCCCAGGTCTCCCAAAGTCGTTCGACCTCTGCTTCTGCTCAGGGTGGCAGCGCCTCAGCCGGTACTTCCATAGGCTCTGCTCCCCAGTCAGGGACGGACACGGGGGTCACCCCTATGGATACCGGCCCTGCACCCTGATCCTTTCTCCCTGGGGCCTCCTGCTGGCTCCGGGGGTAACTCCCTTCCCTCTGCATAGGTGACTGTGCCGT
>NW_022938855.1:0-613 GCF_012274545.1 Fukomys damarensis | reverse complement strand
CAAAACCCCAAAACAAAACAAAAAAAGTCTGTAAATGTAGCTTCGTGTAAATGCCCTACTCTCAATCCACAGTACTGCAAAGAAAAAAAGAACTACATGTGTTCATTTTTCACTTTTGGGTCATTTTGCAGTTTTGATAGCCCATCCTGCCAGTCAGTAAGATCTGCGCATCACAGGTCACAAAGTTCCTGCCATAAGAGTCCTACAGGCCATGTAGGACTATGGTGTCTGGGGCTTTCAAAGGAGAAAGGTGGAGAGAGGGCCCAGCTGACCAGTGAAGTTGGCCACTGCCCAGCATCTGTGAGTGACCAAGGTTCTCTGTTCTTTAAATCATCCAGAGACTGTGCATGAGAAGGAAGGCTGGGTACAGGTAGAAACAGCTTGTGCAGCAAGGGTCTGTTGCATATCCCCAGAGAAGGATGTTAGACAGTGGTAAGTTTCCTTGGAAAAATAAATCGATAAAAAGCCTTTATCATTCTCAGTAAGATTAGAGAAGCTGTGAAACTCCCAGAGGGCAGGAATGAAAGCTCTAGCCGTGTCCCTGCAAGTAGCAAGTTCCCTGTTTCATGAGGTTCCTTCCTCTCAGTCGCATTGATGATGTCTCACCCAAGGC
>NW_022938854.1:0-315 GCF_012274545.1 Fukomys damarensis | reverse complement strand
TTATCTATTTAGTTTTCAAAACTTTGATTACAGGTCTAGTCCACTGTGAAGCCTACCATTATCTTCTTTTACCATGTCCCCCAAAAGCACGTAACTGCTCTCTTCCAAAATAATTCCAAGCCTAGTACTTGTCTTATTGATACTGAATGTGATGAATGCCGTCAGTTTTTACTGTCTAGTTCTTACGTCCCTTCCTAACTGGGGGATGTGCTGAACACCTTTGTATAATTGCAGCTAACAAAGCAGAGAGACCTTCTTTCTCTCTCTCCACCCCTGGCAGCCACAGAACAGGCTCAGGACCAAAGACTGAAAACC
>NW_022938853.1:0-235 GCF_012274545.1 Fukomys damarensis | reverse complement strand
GGTGAGAGTGGGAAGGGAGACCAGGTGGGCCATGTGGTCAGATGTAGCCCCTGAGATGAGGGCGTGTGTGGGGCTTGTGATGCAGGCAGGTGTTGTAGATGCCAGGTGAGAGTGCAGGCCTAGACTTAGACTTACACCTACTTGTGTAGGTAAGACCATTCTGTTGACTGGTGGCTCAGTGATTAATCCCCTGGCTTCTTGAACTAGGATATCTACTTGTCACTGGGAGGAAAAG
>NW_022938852.1:0-771 GCF_012274545.1 Fukomys damarensis | reverse complement strand
CCCACTACAATTGTATTAGTGCTTATATGGTTTTTCATGTTATTTAATATTTGTTTTATATAGGTGGGGGCATTTATATTTGGTGCATATATGTTTGTAATTGTCATTTCTTCCTCTTGAATTGTTCTCTTTACAAGGATGTAGTGGACTTCTTTGTCTCTCTTAGTTTTCTTTTGAAATTTACTTTGTCTGCAAATAAGATTGCTACTCTTGTTTTTTTTCTGGGCTTCTGTCACATGGAGAATTTTTTTCCACTCTTTAATTTTCAGTCAATGTGCTTCCTTTTGCACTAGGTGCACTTCTTGTATACAACATATTGTTGGATTTTGCTTCTTCATCCATTCTGCTAATCTATTTCTCTTGATTGGTGAATTGATGCCATTGACAGTGATGTTTATAACTGATATGTACTGACTTATTATTATCATGTTATTTTTCTTTTGTTGACTCTTTTTAATTTTTTGCCCCTCCTTTTATTTTCTTGCCTTGACTATTCAACTTTCTCTGTTGGGCCTCATAATGTTGTGATCTCCATTGTCTTTTTCTTGGATATTTAAAATTCCTTGTAGTGCTGGTTTAGTATTTATTAAGTTTCTCAAGTGTTCTTTGTCCTGGAAGTATCTTATTTCTCCATCCATTTTGAAAGAGACTTTTGCAGTATACGTCAGTCTTGGTTGGAGGTTTTTTTCTTTTAGGACTTGAAATATGTCACTCCAGGCTCTCCTTGACCTGAGGGTTTGTGTTGAAAAGTCTGCTGTGATTCTCATGGGC
>NW_022938851.1:0-203 GCF_012274545.1 Fukomys damarensis | reverse complement strand
GAAAACCTTTCAGTTTTTCAGTTATCTTGTCATGTTTGGCCTTTATTATTTGAGTATTATAAAAAAAAACAATAGAAAAATCAATAAAGCAATGAATTGTTTCTGAAGATAAGCAAAATTGACAAATCTTTAGTTAAATTAATAGAGTAGGAGAAAAGACTCAAATAAAGTCAGAAGTAAGAGAGGAGACATTATAACTGGTG
>NW_022938850.1:0-240 GCF_012274545.1 Fukomys damarensis | reverse complement strand
AGTTGCTCATAAAGGAAACTATTCTTTGCTCATGAAAATTTGTTTTTCAATAAAGGATCTTATATTATTCAATGAAAACTATATAGTTTTATATGCATTCTATTTTGTCATAAACATTCAAAATATTAAGGGCAAATTTAGAATTATTTTGTCTACTTCTATTTTTAAAAGACTACCAATCAAAAATATTGAATAAGCATAATGTCCAAAACTTTACAAAAAATTTTGCCTTTCCCTTAT
>NW_022938849.1:0-233 GCF_012274545.1 Fukomys damarensis | reverse complement strand
TTTCAATTTAATTCAAATGATTTAAGGGTGATAGACTAGTGACTACCACAGGTGGTCAGTGTAAAAGTTGTGCTTGATCTCAATGTGTTGCTGATTGTATCAGTTGGGGTAAAGCATTGCCACTGATTTGATGAGCTGTTTTCTCTGATGCTATGAAGATGAGAATGTCCATGGATCGTTAGAGACACAGAAGCTAGGGTGCAACTATATCAGGAAGATTTGGGTGATAATCC
>NW_022938848.1:0-201 GCF_012274545.1 Fukomys damarensis | reverse complement strand
GCTCAAATATAGTTCCCAGTCTACTAAGAAATGCAAAATTGGGACAAATAATCAAGGCTCATGCGGCCTCACTGGAGGGACCAAACTGTGCTCCTGGCAGGCAACAAGTGGCTGCAGGATGAGGCCAGTGGTGCTGGCGGGGCCCTGGCCACTCTGGAGGTAGCTGGCCGCATGCTTGGAGGCAAAGTCCATGGTTCCCTA
>NW_022938847.1:0-284 GCF_012274545.1 Fukomys damarensis | reverse complement strand
AAGAAATAATATTTAAAAAATCAAAGGGATAATATCAAATTAGAAATCTTCTGCATCTCAAAGAAAACACTCAACAGAGTGAAGAGACAGCCTCTATTATGGGAAAAACTTGGGCTACATATTCCTTGGACAGAGGAATAATATTTAGAAAATATAAAGAACTCAAAAAATTATACCTCACCGAATAAAAGACCCCATCAATAAAAGGACAGCTGAAATGACTAAACGTTTTTCAGAAGTAGCACAAATGGCCAATAAATACATGAAGAAATGGTATACATCTT
>NW_022938846.1:0-250 GCF_012274545.1 Fukomys damarensis | reverse complement strand
TTATTTCAAAAGCAAAGTTGGGATTGCTTTGGGGCAGTTGGGCTTTGTTGAGTGAGGTCACAGTTTCCCACATTCTCATGAATAAAAGGCTTAATTTTCCAGAGTTGTAATCCTGGTACAAGTTTGACTGATTTCCATATAACACAGAATCTAGTAATATTTTTTCTGTTGTACGGATGGGTTAAACGGTCAGTTAAACAAACAAAACAGATTGCACATTTAGTAAAAGTCAAGAGGGAGCCCCGTTCCT
>NW_022938845.1:0-209 GCF_012274545.1 Fukomys damarensis | reverse complement strand
CCTGTGCTATTTCTGGCGACAGAGCACCCTGGGCCAGGCTCCCACCCCAAACTCCTCGGGTTCGTGGCAGGGCCATTTTTAGGAAGGTGGTGACTATTTATGGGGCAGGAGTAACAGGATGTGCTTGTACAGGCTCACCCCATGTCGGGCTGGTTGCCCCCTACAACTCCCACAATGGTCCCTGTCCCGTCCCACCAAGGAAGAGGGGG
>NW_022938844.1:0-216 GCF_012274545.1 Fukomys damarensis | reverse complement strand
CTGAGTTTGAGCCCAGCTTGGGCAATTTAGTGACTTAGCAAATGCTTTTTACGCATTTCCTTTCTTAGAAAATGAGACTCCCATTTAGTCTTAGGTACATGATTTAGAAATTTGGAAATTCATCCCAGAGTCTGTCTTCTCTCCAAGTACTACTGTTTTGATCTCATAATTGTTTCTTAAATCCATTGTTTTTAATCTCTTCCCTACAGTTTTCCA
>NW_022938843.1:0-1122 GCF_012274545.1 Fukomys damarensis | reverse complement strand
CAGCAAAGTGACAGAATACAAAATCAATGCACAAAAGTTAAAAGCATCGCTGTTCAATGATGAATTTACAGAGAAAGAAAACAGAAAAACAATCCCATGTGTAGCAATTTCAGAAAATTTCCAGAAATTAATCTATTTGGGGAAGTGAAAGATCTCTACAACAAAAACTATAGTACTCAGAAAAAAAGATTTTAAAAAAACATCAGAAAATCAAGAAACACACTTTGTTCTGAAATTGTCAGAATCAATATTACTAAAATGGACATATTTGATATTTAATTCGTCTAATAAAAAAACAAAATATTCTTTCAAGAACTACTAAAAACAATTCTGAAATGTATATGAAATAACAAAGAACCATAATAGCCAAAGCAATCCTGAGGAACAAGAGCAAAGTAGAATAAATTACAATCCTGGATTTCAAGTTACATTACAAAGCTACAGTAACAAATATAGTACTGGAACAAAAATAGAAATGTATACCAATGGAATAAAATAAAAGGCACAAAAACACACACATTTTTAGTCACATGATATTTGACAAAGGAGCTAAAAGAAATTATGGAAATTCCTCAAAAAACTACAATATAAGAATATTCCATTTGAGCTAACTATATCTCTCCTGGGTACCTACTCAATACAGTTCAAGTGATATAAGTATACCCATGTTTATAGCAGCACAATGCATAATAACTAAATTATGTAAATGCCCTTTGATAGATGAGTAGTTAAAGAAAATGTGGTATGCATATAAAATTAAAAAGTTCTATTCAGCCATGAAGGATATATTTGAGTCATTTTTAGAAAATAAGAGGATCTGAAAATGTGTTAAGTGAAACAATCAGACAGAAAGTTCAATATTACATAGTTTCTCCTATATTAGAAATACAAAATATAATTTAAAGAGGAAAATAAAAAGTAGGAAACAGAGAAATAGATTTTCTAGAGATAAGAAGGAAATCAGCAGAAAAGTTGAGAGGAAAGGGTGAGGATAAAGAAGAGTAAAAATTATCCACTTTGATATGTATCTGTACCATTCACCCAAAATGAATATGGCATTTATGTGTTGCAAGCATACAGAAATAAAAAACATTAAGAAAAACATCACATATGTTAAAAAAA
>NW_022938842.1:0-219 GCF_012274545.1 Fukomys damarensis | reverse complement strand
ATTATTCCCTGCAGAGTGGAAATTGTGCATAGAGAGAAATCATGCAGAGACACTTAGGAAGTCTACGTTACAAGAAAGCCTTTTCAGCACAGAAGTCTCCCTCTGAACTTACACATTGGGCAAAATGGCATAAAATGCTTTCTTATTGATAATGATAGAAGCCTAAATAACTTTCAGGTGATGTCTATACAAAAACTGTAAATTGAATCATAATTCAAA
>NW_022938841.1:0-334 GCF_012274545.1 Fukomys damarensis | reverse complement strand
AGTATTTTCTTGTAGGAACAAGTTGCTATCTAAGGCAATGATGTAGTCCAGGCCGGCCTTGAATTTATTTGGGCTCAGGCTGGCCTGAAACTATAAATCCTCCCTCAGCCTCAGCCTCCAAGTGCTGGGATCATAGGCATGCTTCATAGGACGGGGCTTGAGAAAAAAAGTTAACATCATTTATTATTTCTAGGGTAATAGGCCCTCAACAAATTTACAGAAAATGTCTATTAAAAAGAAAGCTTCAATTCAGGTTTAACACAAAGGAGTGAGTACATGCCTCACTTCTCTCACACTGAGCCAGCTAAAAAACTTAGAATGTATTACATAGCTA
>NW_022938840.1:0-236 GCF_012274545.1 Fukomys damarensis | reverse complement strand
ATGCTGTATGCACATGCTCACTGAAATGAAAGGGTGGCATTACAGAATATTCCAGAAAAGTCACACAGGGTGAACTGTCACAAAACATTTTTACACATTGGACAACAGTATAGCACAAACTGTTACATTTCTAGAACAAAACATTCTATGGGAAAAAATACTTGGAGGCAAGTCAAGGGATTGTCTTACTGTATTGTATTGCTCTCTCACCAATATTAGTGGAATGCACATTATTA
>NW_022938839.1:0-248 GCF_012274545.1 Fukomys damarensis | reverse complement strand
TATCATAAGCAGTCTGTTTTGAAGTTTATGAATATAAGCATGGTGTGTGACTCTTGTAAAAAATATAATAGGTTTTATTATTTTCTCCTGATTGTTTAAGTCAATATTCAATAAATAATTAAAAATTTAAAAGAAATGAAAAAGAGAATTTAATAACATTAAAAATGTATACTCAAGGAAATGAGCAAATCTTTCAAAGACAAGAAAATTAAAATGAATTCAAAAGGAAATGACAAGAAATATAAATG
>NW_022938838.1:0-475 GCF_012274545.1 Fukomys damarensis | reverse complement strand
TGAGAGAATTGAACTAGAATTTGTGGCTTCTATTTATTGGCAAAGATCAGTCTGCATTATTAAAGAGAGAGTAGTCCCCAAAATTATATAAATGCAACATTAGAAATCAAAGAATTAAATAACTGCATTTCTCAAAATACAGAAAAATTATTTTTATTAACATTAAGTAATCAGAAAAGCAACTTGGAATGCACTTGTTTTCAAAAATACAGGAAAAATACTTTACAAATGTAAGAAAAATAGAAATACTTAAGGTGGAATGATAATATAAAAATAGAGCAAGGACACAAAACAAGTGAAAATAGAAATATAATATAATAATATTGATTAATGGTAATATTAATAATATTGCAATATTTAAAAATCCATGTAAAAAGCACTACAGGGCAGAAGATTCATTTCATAAAATAAAATCAATATCAGAGATCCACTAGAAAAACTTTACAAGAAAATTATGATCAAAAAGACAGAAAGG
>NW_022938837.1:0-1050 GCF_012274545.1 Fukomys damarensis | reverse complement strand
TTTCTCCCACAATGATTTAATACATACTCATAATTGTTTTTTTAATCCAGTTTTATCTGCTTCAGTGGTTCATGGAAACTCCTTTGGGCCTCTTTCCGAATGGCTGACATTCATCCTCAATTCTCAGAATGATATTTCAGTGTTATCATTAACTGTCTTTGTGAGCATTTTACTGGAAATGGTACTGATAATTTTAGAACACAAACTGCAATTTAATTTCTATTTAAAACTCCTTTTACAGCACTTAAATAAAAGAAAAACTCATGTCATGACCTTGCTTATTCATTATTTCTCTCCTAAGTCAGACCAATACCAGCTTCTTAATTTGCATTGCTGTATTGTTCATTTTTGATCTGTATCATCATGCCAGTCATTATGCAATGGTTCCTGTGCTATTAAGTTCACAGAACAGAACTAAAAATAATGACCTCAGAACTAGTTCTTATTTTTCTCACACTCTTAGTCTTGTCTGATAGCCTTTCAGAACTATCTGCCCTTGACATACTTTAATACTAAGGTAAATTTTAATGAGCAATTAATCATTTTGCTTAGCTCCCCATTTGCCCTGCACATTAATTTTGTGTCAAGAATTTGTCTACAGTTTGTCCACTTAAAACCTCATCTCCCTTCTCTCTTCCATCTAAATCTAAAACAATACAAAAGCCAAGAGGTTGAGATGAGCAGTTCTAGAAAAACAAAAACCACACAAACAACAAAAATCCTTCATTCCACTGCCTCTTTCGACATCACCTTAGAAGGAAATTCTCCCTACTAAGTGGTTTGCTTTTGCCTTTTAAAGAAAAATTAACAAATCAGATAGGTTGACTGGTATTGTAGCACAGTGGCAAAAAATACACTACAATGAGATAAATGTGAAATTGGAATCTTGTCTACTTCACTTAAATTTCTGTTAATTCCCACCTTTAGCTTCCTCATGTTACACTGACTCTTGAAAATAAAGCTAATTATGTGTGCCAAGTACCTAACATAGTACTACTTCCTCTTCTCCAGAAAGAAGTATTTATAGTATGCTTTGGAAAGGTAACCATT
>NW_022938836.1:684-1111 GCF_012274545.1 Fukomys damarensis | reverse complement strand
GGGCCCCCCTTCCACAGGGCCTTGGAAGCGCTGCTGCCCCCAGGACTGTGGCCCGGATCCTCGGTCCCCGACGCTCGCCTCTGCCGCCCGCGGTGGTGGCTGGGTTCCACCCAGCTCGGGTCTCGCCCTCGGAAGAGCTGGAGAGGCCTCGTGGGGGCGGCTCGGGGGAGCCTGCGCTGCAGCAGAGTCAACCTCCCTCCCGCCGGCTCCATCCTCCGTCTCCCCAGCGCGCACAGTGCCTCCTTCTGAGGCCGAGCCTCTCCAGGCTCTGGAGTCTCCTCCCGAAGAGACCCCTGCCGCTCTCCTGAAGGCCGGTGGCCCTGGGTATGGGTGCTCTGTGTGCCGAGCCATCTAGGGGGAGCGCGCAAAGCGGGTGGCGGGTGTGTTCGCAAAGTGCCACTCTAGGGATGCGAAGGTCTGTGCGGAC
>NW_022938836.1:0-309 GCF_012274545.1 Fukomys damarensis | reverse complement strand
ACAGAAGCCCGACTTCCCTCCAAGCCCCGCCAGGGCAGATGTTTTCAACAAAACCGCACTCATGCGTAATATCAATGATAATAACAGTCATAAATTAAGTGTCTTTAACCATTGCATATATGGTAAATAGAAAAAATTTTGGGGGAAAACGAAATCAAGCAATCTCAGTGTTCTGCCTATGAGGGCAGGAAACAAGGGCACCTCTATTACAATTAGGTTAATTTGACAGCACCAGCAATACCCAGGTACCATGGAGAGCAGCCATTTAGCCCATTTTAAATTAACATCATTTCTGTGTAAACTAATCAA
>NW_022938835.1:0-204 GCF_012274545.1 Fukomys damarensis | reverse complement strand
TGGCCTCAAGGACAAGTCACACCGAGGTCTGTGGAGTAGTGGTCAGCACTCAGCAAGTCTGTATCCTCCATGCAGCTGCTGTTCACGGCTGCATTGAGGACCACTGGGATACACAGTCAGCGCACCATGGTCCCTACTTGACCCTAGTGAACACAGGGGAATGGCCTTGGAAGTAAATAAGAAGGCCCTTGGCCTAGCCTTCAA
>NW_022938834.1:0-696 GCF_012274545.1 Fukomys damarensis | reverse complement strand
GGCTTTCACGCTGAGTTACACCACCAACCCAGCCCCCCATGTAAAAACATACTTTCTTTCTTTCTTTTTTTTTTTCCCCCCTTGAGACAGGGTCTCAGTAAATTGTCCAGGCTAGACTTGAACTTTTGCTCCTCTTGCCTCAGCGTCCCAGGTGCTGGGATTATAGGTATGTGCCACTGCACCAAGCCAAGGAAGGCTTATTCCTTTTCCATGCCCTAGACTAAGTCTGCTGTCCCTACCCCAAAAGTCCATTTGGGCTCCGGGATTCAAGAACACAGAAGCGACAAAGCTGGACTGAATACCCCAAGGGCCAGTGGAGCCTGTGAGAGCTCCACCCAGGGACGGTGATGGTTGCTGAGGGTCTCAGGAGCCAGGCAGATGTGGTAGGTACACGAGAAGCTAAGAGAAGATGGTGAGGGATCCTGGCTTATCTAAGGGCTTTAAATTCTCAAAATGTGTGCGAAAAGCCAGGTGTGATGTCACACACATGTAATCCCAGCACGTGTGGAGGCTGGGGCAGCAGGACTACAAATCTAGCCTGGGCAATTTAGCAAGATCCTGTCTCAAACAATAAAAAAGAGCTGGGGATGTAGCTCAGTGTGAAGGCCCTGGGTTCAATCACTGCTACCGCAAAAAGAAAGAGAGACAGAGAAAAAGTGAGTAAATGCTAATATCAAAATGACTTCAAATAGATCC
>NW_022938833.1:0-260 GCF_012274545.1 Fukomys damarensis | reverse complement strand
ACATGACGTGTAAGTGCTGGGCCTCTTGTCAGCTCCCTGAGACTCTTTCTCAAGGATTCATCTACCCCGAGTGTTTGTCCTCTGTCGGGCTGGTGTGTTCCTGATACACTGGCCATCGGGTCCAATAATATGTTTCTCATCAGAGTGCACTGTGTATTCTGGGAGTCTACTGTCAATAACTTTGCTACCTTTCAGCCTTTTGTGAGCTACTAACCAGATACCTTGCCCTTCTTTTTTTTTTTTTTTTTTTTTTTTTTTTG
>NW_022938832.1:0-220 GCF_012274545.1 Fukomys damarensis | reverse complement strand
TGACTTAGTGAGATCCTGTCTCAAAATAAAAAATTATAAAAAGGGAAAGAGATATAGCTTAGTTTAAAGACCCCGGGTTCAATTCCCACTATCACACTCAACAAAAAAAGAAAAAAAAAAAGGAGCCAGGGATTTAGCTCAGTGGTTCCACTGCCTGCCTCAAAAGAACAGGGTCCAGAGTTCAATCCCCGGTACCAAAAAAAAAAAAAAAAAAAAAAAA
>NW_022938831.1:0-305 GCF_012274545.1 Fukomys damarensis | reverse complement strand
ATATGATAGTTGATGTTGTCTTGTTCTCATTGCTTAGCGTTTCCTACCTTTATCTATCAACATGGGAGTGGCTTGTCTTACCTATCAGTATCTGTTCTTGGGCCAGTGTAATTACAAAACACAAAAACAAAAACATCCTGCTTTTTCTAATCCATTCCCATGCTACTATGAAATTATCTTTTAAGTACCAATTAGTTCTCACTATTTCCCATTAAAACTACAGTTACTGTAAATATATTAAGTTTTAATTTGTTGAAATCTTTAATTATTTCCTGTTACCTGTAAAATGAAGTTTCAAATACATT
>NW_022938830.1:0-374 GCF_012274545.1 Fukomys damarensis | reverse complement strand
CCCCCCTCTTTTGTTTTAGATGAGAAATGGTAGCCAGTGCAAAACATGCCAGGGGAAGCAGGCAATGTGTCTGTCTGCTGTAACTACTTCCTGCTGAGTTTGGGATGATGACGCTGTCTGGTTGGCTGTGCCACTCTCGAGCAGAGGTGAACTGATGTTGGCAATAGTATTCTCATTGAAGTTGCCGGTAAGGCTCTATAAGAGTACAAACATGCAAATTTATCAACGAGGGAGGTGAGATGGACAGGATGTAGTTGGTATAAGGCCCGCATCTGATCTCCCAGTGGTGTCTGATGTGGGCCCCAACCAAATCTTGGCAAAGCCTAAGGATATCATCTTGGAACATTTCTTTAGCACACCATGGCAAGGGATGG
>NW_022938829.1:0-213 GCF_012274545.1 Fukomys damarensis | reverse complement strand
TGGGGGTAAGTTCAGTTTGATATTAGAAGACAAACGCACTTTGCAGAGGGCTTTTGCAGTTTACAGTGCAGTTTTCCTCGGGAAACAGCGTCTCTCGCCGATTAGCCGTTTAAAGCGAAAGTGGTGACTTTCATGAATGTGAAGTACTAAACAGAGAAAGGTGCTGCAACTCTGTGAGATTACCAGTGATGTCCACCTCTTATGGGGAGGACA
>NW_022938828.1:0-271 GCF_012274545.1 Fukomys damarensis | reverse complement strand
ACCAACAGGACTCCCTGGACCCATAGCACAGGAGGTAACAAAACAGATCAATCAGGCTCTAGACAAATTCAAATCAGAAATAATTTCCCAGTTAACCAGAGAGACGATGAGCAAAATGAAAGTCATGATTCGAGACTCTAGAGCAGAAACTGACAAAAAAAATAGATGAGCTCAAGACTATTATAGAAGCCATGAAGACTCAGCATAGGAAAGAAATGGAAGCAATGAATGCCCAACAGAGGAAAGAAATGGAATCCATAAAACAGATTCA
>NW_022938827.1:0-233 GCF_012274545.1 Fukomys damarensis | reverse complement strand
CTGACTTTGTGTTGCTGAAAACAGCCACCACCTCTAGAGCCACCAACAGAGTGGGAAGACAGTACCATACCTTCCTACTTCCCCTGCTTCTAAAATCACTATGGTGCAGCCAGATTTTCAAAGCCCCCTTGTTGCGGGTGGGGGTGGGAGGGTTGAGTCAGATTCAGGCAGGTGTAATGTAAAAGCTGAAAGGGTCCATTGCCAGACACCTCTGGTCCACCCTGGAAGGTAGA
>NW_022938826.1:0-230 GCF_012274545.1 Fukomys damarensis | reverse complement strand
AGTCTGTTGCCTGGCTGCTTTGCAGGTCTGCAGGTAGACAGCACCTTGGGATTGATGTGCAGCATTACACTGAAAGGAGCAGGACACACCATGGTTTGACTCTTTCACTGGGGAAATGTAGCAGTGTAGGCTTCCCTGAATTCCTCTTACAGGGTTCAGAGCTTGTAAGTTCTCTAGGTTTCTACAGCAACAAATATTGTTACTGGGGACTTCTGGGGGCCTCTCAATTA
>NW_022938825.1:0-352 GCF_012274545.1 Fukomys damarensis | reverse complement strand
TGGAGCATTTGTTGGAAAAACTCATTTAACCACATGTAGGTTTTCCTCCCCTCTGGGAATTCTATTCTGTTCCGTTGATCTATGTTTTTACTCTTATAGCAATACCACTCTGTATCTTTGTAATGCGACTTGAAATCAGGTGGTGTAAATCTTCTAACTTTGCGTTATTTTGGAAAAGCTCTTTTGTTTTTTCCAGGTCCTCTCAATTTCCATATGAACTTCAGAATGACCTTGTCAACCTATCTTCAAAACACAATGAATCTCCGAAAGTGTTTCTGTTTTTCTGTTTTCTTAAAAGCACCTTTTATTTTTAATTGGCACATAATACATATACATATATATATATATATAT
>NW_022938824.1:0-621 GCF_012274545.1 Fukomys damarensis | reverse complement strand
CATGCTGTTTTTATCACAGTGGCTTTGTAGTATAGTTTCAGTTGGGGATTGTGATACCCCCTGTCATGTCTCTGTTGCTTAGAATTACTTTTGCTATTCTAGGTCTCTTCTGATTCCAAATGAATTTTTGAATTGTTTTCTCTAGTTCTATAAAATAAACTGTTGGGATTTCAATAGTGATTACATTGAATCTGTATGGCAGTTTTGGAAGTACGGCCATTTTCTCTATTTTCATTCTTCCTATGCAGGAACAAGGGATGTCTTTCCATTTTCTTATATCCCCTTCAATCTCTTTTTTTAAGAGCTGTAGTTTTCACTGTAGAGGTCTTTTGTCTCCTTCATTAGATTGATTCCTAGATATTTCATTTTGGGGGATGCTATTGTGAAAGGGATTGTTTTTACTTTGTAAAGCACAGTGATGCGCCCCATTGTGACATTTTGGTGAATGACAGGCTATGTACGTGATAGCAATCCCATGTTATAACAAAGTGCAGACCTTGCTGCCACCTAGTGACACTGTCATCACCACAGTGCCACAGCACAGGGCATCATCATGTGTTTGTGGTGATTGATGTCAATGTAAACAAAACTACTGTGCTGACAGCCATAAAAGTGATAGCA
>NW_022938823.1:0-247 GCF_012274545.1 Fukomys damarensis | reverse complement strand
TTATGCAACAATGCAAATGGATACAAATTTTCCTGAAGGAATTATTTTTTGGGGATTGCACCTGTGGCCCTCACACTGTGGCCTTCCTTTTTGTTATTATTTATTTTGATAGAGCCTTCATAAGTAGCTAAATTGCCTAAGCTGGGCCTGAAGTTCTTCTGTCTTAGTCTCTCAGAGTGCAGGAAGGACATTTTCTTTTATTTCCTTAAGCTTAATTCCTGAAAGCAGACTGACAGTCAAATGGGCA
>NW_022938822.1:0-266 GCF_012274545.1 Fukomys damarensis | reverse complement strand
CATTAGACCCTTCCCTGATCTTGTGTGTACTTTCGTGGCCCAGTTAACCAATGTCTGTGTGTCGATTAGCATTTCCTCTCTTTTCTCCTAATGATAACTCTTTCCAGTTAAGGGATCTCACAATGAGAGCATCATGGAATGGCTGCACTGAAAGAAATTTAGAAGTAATTTTAGCAGGAGCCTGTTTCACAGATGAGAAGGCGGAGTGGCTTCCCAGAGTTCCACAGTTTAGGAACTGAATTCACTGGAGGTGGAACCCATCTCTC
>NW_022938821.1:0-200 GCF_012274545.1 Fukomys damarensis | reverse complement strand
CTTTGACAAAGCTGATGTTTAATGCCAAAAGCTTCCGGAATGACCAGACAGCCAAGACAGCCCAGGTGTCGCCCACCGTCTGCCCTTCCTCTTCACACCTGGCACACATCTTCCCTCCCTGCTGTCCGTCTCCCCCTAGCAGACTATATCTGCTCGCACACTGCCCAGTCCTCAAGGTGGCCCAGCCCAGACACACTGAA
>NW_022938820.1:0-206 GCF_012274545.1 Fukomys damarensis | reverse complement strand
ATAGAAGCAAAGATTTTGTAAATGGGGAGGGGAAGAAGGGTTGAAAGGAGGGGAGGAGAATGGGGAAAAAAGAAGAACCAAGATGTATTATGCACAGGAACAAATTCCCTACGCTGAATGTGATCATTATTTATAGCAAAGTGCACCAATAAAGTTAATTTTAAAAAAGAATGCCGGTAAGGTCTGAATTGAACCTGGAGTACCAA
>NW_022938819.1:0-3402 GCF_012274545.1 Fukomys damarensis | reverse complement strand
CCCACATTTTCTTAATCCAGTTGCAAGTTGGTGGGCAATTGGGTTGTTTCCAAGTTTTAGCTAATCACAAACTGCTGAATGGGTGCTTCAGGCAATACAAATCTGGAAAGAAATTTTCCCCTAAACAAGTTGTTCTGCAAAGCCTCCCTGCTTTTGGAAGCTAGAGCTAGGAATCTAACAGGTGCCTTGATAATAGGAGCTTAGGGAGGTGTTAGTTGGCCTGTTCCATCTTGTGACAGTTGGATACTAGTAACAACAGGAATCTACTACATGGAACTCAGGTAGTTTGTCCCAAAGAGAAAGCCAGCAGTGACCTTAAATTGTGAATTGGGCAACTTAGGAGCATCTTAACAGTCTCTCCAAGGGATGATCGATAATTATGCTGTTGGTAGCAAATTTGTCTTATCTTCTTTGCTGTTGTTGTACTTGGATTGTGTCTTGGTGGAAGATGGCAGGATCTGGTTTGTAGAGGCTTTGTTGAATTTGATGCTTAGCTTTATGGACAGGCGTAGTCACTGTATTATGCTTTGTACCTAAATGCTTCCCCACATCCTTGTGCACTCATACATGAGGCTTTTCAGGGCAGGCTGGATCTAGGCTGTATGATGCTGGAATTAAGTGTGTGTGATACTAAATTACTCCACTGATTGGTTTAACACAGTTCTGGGTGTGGATAGTAGGAAGGCTCGCCCTGGGTGGTGGCGGCACCACCCAAGACTGGACAGGACCAAAGGGAAAAGGAGGCTTGCTCTTTTTTACAGCTTTCTGCCTGCCCTGCTAAAGAATCTTTCTCCTCTGTCAGATCCTTCTGCCTTTTCACCCTGCCTTGGAGCCAGACAACTATGGAATGAAACCTCTACAAACTAAGCTACCTTTCTTCCTTTCTGTATACAGGGTATTTTGTCAAGCAACCAGAAGAGTAGCTAACACACTGTGACTTTGTATCTTTCTGAGTTGGAAAGTCCTTTCACAATGTAAATCGTTAAAAAATAAAAACACAACAAAAATTCAATGGCAGTGGACTGAAAAACTTAGGCCCAAGAGATCTCTATTAGGATTAACTTGGATAATCTCACAGAAGAAAATATAGATGAAATATAAATTCCTTCACAGAATAATGACAGTGACAAGTAAGCTAATTCCTGAGTTGGAAGTTGTGACAGAAAACTGATTTTATGTACAACTATGGAGTTAATTTATAAGAACGGTCTCACAGACATATTATATACAAATGAATCATATAAAGTATGACTCACATAGTGCAGGTATGGCACTAAAAGGAGCCTATCAAAATGTAAACTCTAGTTGCTTCCTGTTATTGGATTATGTATGATTATATTTTCTTTACCTCTAGCATAAGTTCTCATTTTCCTTACCAGTCTTCTTCATCGAATGTTTTCATACTCACCTCTACTACCAAAGAATACTTGAACTTTCTGAAGCTCAAGCCAGCCAAGTCTCAACTTGTCCAATTTTACTTGTGATTCTTTGAGGTCTGAAGCCTTGTTTCTCATCTCTGGGTCTCAGCCAGCTCACAGGATTACACTGTTCTTTCCTTTAAACTACAAAGTGGCATTTCTTTTTCTGACTAATGGACACAAAATTCTGAGAGTATTCCTGTTGAGAGGTGGTGTCTGGGCCGGGGATTTAGCAGTGCCTGCCTTGCACTGCAACGTCATGAGTTCAATCCTAGTTACAAAAAAAAAAAAGAGGTGATGTTTATGTCTCTTTCACTGTGATTGTGACAGTGTCAAGTACTAAGTAAAGGAGCAGCACTGTGTAGCTCATGAAGCTAAGACAAGAAAGATGGTGCCATTTCTATGTTGTTTTCTGAAACACTCTAGCTTGGAGCTCTAAGTGACTACGTAAAGCCCATCTTTGGAGCCTACTGTGCTGTGTATTAGCTCACACACCACAGACTCTATATGTAGGCACTGAACCCAACAGTGAGCATGAAGAAGCCTTCAGATGACTCCAGCTCTGTTGATTCCCTCCAGTCTTTGAATCTTCCCATTGGGGGCCCTGTACATGTAAAAGAATCAAGCTATTTGTAGTGTGTATGCCCTGTCTGACTTTTTGATATCAGAGTCTGTGAGCTTAGTAAAGTGAGTATGGTAAACTGCACTGACAAATTAAGGGTAATTTATTATGCAGCCATAGTAACCAAAACAGAAATTTGAACCAAATTTGAAATAGAGTTTGTACAAAAAGCTGAAGTCAGCTATTTTTTGAATTGACTAAGAGCCAAGTGCAATAATTTTCCAGGCTGAAATATGTAATACTTTTTCCAGTATTGCAACAACTCAAGCATCCTGAAGGAAAAACTGCTTCCTGTTACAGAGATGCTCAGGGAGGCTCTAGGAACGTTTAATGGTTCCTCAGGTTTAGTTACAGCCTTTCCTTAATAAGTCATAATGATCACCTAGGAAACTTGAATTCCTGGGATTAAGGAACTCATTTACTGTGCACCCCAAGTCATACAAACTTTATCATCTCCTATAAAAGCATGCACTAGCTTATCTCCTGGTCCTCTAATTTGGACTTAGCTGTAGATACTGTCCAGAAGCTTTTCATCAGTCAAGACCTAAAGCCACAATTGCCCTCAATTTCAGAGGCCAGAAGAGGAAACTCAGTAAATATAAAGAACATGGGTATAAGTTAAAGGACAGGAGAAAATTAAAAACTAAAGGAAATCTAAAAAGCAACTGATTTGTCATTCACTGTGTGCCGAGTGTGTTACACACATTATTATTCATTACAGCATGTATGCATTATTATGTTTCAGTACAACAACCCCAATGCTGTTGATTTTTTACACATGAGAAAGAGAGGCAAATATTTTTCTCAAGGCGGGAAGAGCTACTAGATTCGTACTAGTCTGAGATAAGATTTTCCTCCCTTAATCACTAGACTACTCTGGAAAAAAATCAGGCCCATTTTTATAATAATATTAAAGCGCCCTTTGCCTTTTTTCACTCATCTCATGAGTGTGCAATGGAATTTTCTACTGCATATTTAAAAGAGGTGCATACTTCAGTAAGCCTATTTATCTCAAACTTTCAATGCACAACGCTACAAAATCATAGATGAGTAGATCTTTTTAAAGTACAAGACAAAAGTGGATTTTAATGTAACACAGGATCCAATACTCACTGACATCATTTCAGATTGATTGTAACTAAGCTTCCAGAAACTGCCACTTTTTGAATTTTGATGTGTCATCAGCCCATTCAGATAATTATATTATCTGCAAGTGTTATTAAAATCATTTCTGTCGGACGTGGTGGCACATGCCTGTAACCTCAGCATTTGGGAGGCTGAGTCAGGAGGATGGCTATAAGTTCGAGACCAGCCTGGGCTACATAGTGAGTTCCAGGTCAGTCTCAACTACATAATGAGATC
>NW_022938818.1:0-210 GCF_012274545.1 Fukomys damarensis | reverse complement strand
AGCAGCGAGAGAAGCTGTTTCCCGGGGAAAACTGCGCTTTAAACCGCAGAAGCCCTCTGCAAAGTTCGTTTGTGTTCTTACATCAACCTGAACCTATCCCCAAGTATACAGAGCTCTGGAGGCTGGTGTGCACTCTGAGCTGCTAGCCACTCTCTTAGGTCTGAAGGGCTTCTCTGCAAAATGTGCCTCACAACAGTGTTTCAATCTCTG
>NW_022938817.1:0-220 GCF_012274545.1 Fukomys damarensis | reverse complement strand
CCTTGTGATGAAAGTGCCCCACAAGGCACCCAGGCCACAGCCTGTGCGCGGAAGGCAAAAACAAACCTTTCCGTCCCATCGGCCGCTGCAGGTTCTCCGTGGCGCCCCTCTTGGGGTCAGCAAGGGGTGCTCGGAACTAAAGCTGCGGCCACCACCATGTCCTTGGTGGTGCTGTGTTTGTCATTCAGATGTTGGGGATGTGGGTTTGGCTCGGTGTGGG
>NW_022938816.1:0-1278 GCF_012274545.1 Fukomys damarensis | reverse complement strand
CTAAAACCTTTCATATCTTTATATGCTTAAATACACACTTAATTTTGTGTAGATTTAATAATATAGTTTTTAGGATTATTATTTTTACCTGTTTTTAATTTATTTTGTCATTTTCTGTAGATGAGAATTGTATCAGATAAATTTGATCAGGACAAACAAAAAATAACCAGACAAGCTTAATGGTGCAGATTTCTAACCCCTGCACTTGGGAGACTAAGGCAAGAAAGTTGCTTGAGTTCAAGATCAGTCTGGGAGATAGTGTGTTCAAGGCCAGCCTGACCTACATAGCAAAACCCTGTCTAACCCCCACACCCCACCAAATAAATAAAAGATAGACTTTGACCATGGAACAATGGCCATAAGTAATTTGAAAACAAATTTTTTATTGGAATTAGATCTAATACATTGATAGGAGCAGATGAAAAAAATCAATGGAGGGCTATTAACCTCTGCATGTGGTCGGAGGGTGAAGTTCATGTAGGTGAGAAAGGTCACCAGTTAGAAAAAGTAAGTTGGAAGTCAGCAAGGGACAGTAAGGAAAATTATAAACTGTGAACAACCAGAACCAGTGAGGTCAACTGGAACCCACATTTGCCTTTCAGGGGTCTTTACCTTCAGTGATGTGCTTGAGCTAGAATGAAATCTGATGAGATTTCAACCGTAGAGTTGCATAAGAGGTGATCCCAGAAGTCAGAGAAGCTGGAGAGTCAGTTCCATGAGAGTTAACATCAATATGGGGCGGACAGACGCCCCAGGCCAACAAGATAAAACAATACATTGTGCGCACTGTGCAGCCTGGATAGTGTTGGCTCAGAATGGGACTTGGAGTCCTGGATGGTCCTTCAGAAAGGAATGGATGCTGTTTTAGTTTGCCTTTCAAATAATGGGAAAATCTGTCTTGTAATCAACCGTAACATGCAACTATACGGGGAAGAGAATGCTGGGAAATGCCTTTCTGGCTTATATAAATTGACACATTTCTCCATTTACTAGAGAGTGTTGAGTATGTTTCTGTTTGAATTTGGTTCTGTGCACCTGCCCAAGGGCTCACATTCTGAAATTTAATCACATTACCTCTGTAGTTAAAGGTGAGGATTTGGGAAACTAGGATGAAAATCCTTAGGCTGGAACCTGTGATGGAATCCTGATGGGTTCAGAAGAAGAGAGGAAATGCCCAGAACAGACACACATGTGCATACACTCCCTGTCTCTTTCTTCGTGATGTTCTACATAGCCTCAGGACTCTGCCAGCAAGGTTGTCAGCAGACGCAGCTTGTC
>NW_022938815.1:0-379 GCF_012274545.1 Fukomys damarensis | reverse complement strand
TAAACATGGCAGAAGACCTGTTTCTGAACTATGTTGACACCTAAAACTGCATAAGGTCCAGACTCGCTATTTTTAAGTTACAGCATATCTAGCAACTTCACAAAAGATGATATAATAAAGTCCAATAATATATGGAATAGCATACACCATCATTAGTCACCAGGAACTTTCAGGTCCAAACCACAAGATTTTACCAGTATGGATTTTCTAAAATCACTAAGTCATACTAGAACAACTAACACACACTGGAGTGGCTAGACCAGTCTTCTTGTGCTTTAAATAGTTCTCCAGTAGTATTCTACACTGACCAAAGTATAGAATCCAAGGCGTAGCTGTAATATGGAGCCTTCCAGGGCTTCTGTCTACTTCCAAAACACTC
>NW_022938814.1:0-2466 GCF_012274545.1 Fukomys damarensis | reverse complement strand
TAGTAAGCAGCCGCACATCGCTCTGCTGATGAGAAGAGAGAGGAGGAAGAAAAAGGCAAGACCATGGGGATGTGGAGCAGAAAACGCAGCAGAAGCAGCAGGAACAGAGCAAAGCTGAGCCGGAGAGGCTTCAGAAGAGGAGTGGGAGCTGGGAGTGTCACGGGAGGGAGGCCTGCTGGGGGAGGAAGCGCTGCAGGGCATCTGGCTCCCGGGGCCGAAGGCTTCGTCAGACCCGGGTTCTGTGTTCAGAAGGTGGCGGCGGCCAGGCTTGCACAGCTTCCCAAGGCGCTGAGACAAAGACGTACCTGCGGGCAGCTGCTGACGGGCACACACTGCTTCCTGCGACACTCCGTCCTGCCGGTCACACAGGCGCAGATGGTGCAGTTGGCGGAGGACCACACCTCGCCCTCCTGTGGGACAGAGCACAGGGTTGTGGGCGCTGGGCCAGCGGCGGGACCGTCCACCGGGAACACGTCCTGCCCGAGTCAGGGTCACCCTCCGTGGGCAGTGTCTCTGAGCTGTCACCTGTAGGAGCTGTGATCGCAGTACACGGCGAAGGTTTACATTTTGAAAACGTATTCCAGCGAGTGCCACATCGCCACGAACTCCCCTCCCACTCCTCCGGTCACTCCGGCCGGATTCCGAAGCAGCTCTGGAAGTCGAGGGTGACGGGAAAGGCACACAAACACAGCGCGTGCCACTGCCCAGCGCCGTCCAGTGGACAGCCGGGCTCACAGGACACGGTCGTCCTCTTCCGCTCATTCACCGCATCTGACACCTTCCCACTTCCGGCTCTGCCCCAAACCCAAATGGCCACAGAAGGTCAGTGTTCTGCATGGATTCAGGACATCGAGGCAGCCACAACGACACAAGCAAAGACAGGAAAGAGGACTTGAAGACAGGAACGGGGTAAGGAAAAGCGGATGAATGTATTCAAAGTGAGGGAGTATTCTGAAAGGGATCCACGGCTTCCCCTGTTGGCCAGAACAGGTCATGGCTCCTCAGAGTCCCCATGAACCAAGGCCCCCTTTCCAGCTCTCTCAGGGACCAGGCTGCCTAGCCCGAGGAACGTCCACCACTGAGCTGGTGCCAAGGTCTGAATTCCCAAGGGCATCGTGATGTGACAGCTTTGATGAGAGTGACTCCTTCCATCCTTGAGGAGACAGACTGGAGGGGAGATGGGAGGATCCTAGAACAAAGCCCGTGACCTGCATCTGCTCAGTGCTTAGCTTCCTACTGTGACACCAGGAAGCACTGAGAATCACACCTGTGGTGGCTGCATGCAGCAAAACCCATCTCTTCAGCTGGGACAGCAGCCTCTCCCTTCTGTGGACCACTGTGCGGGCCACGCACACCAGGATGGCCACACCTGTGCACCTTCTAAAGGAGACAGTTCCTCCTGGAAAGGGACTTTGTGAAAAGCTTCTAAAGCAGCAAGCTGAGATCCACCAGGATCTTGAAGTGGGGGTCATCCCGGCAAGGGGCCCTGAACAGCCGCACCTGAATGAGAGGCCCCTGGCAGTGGGCACCCAGGACCACCCACCCACTGGAAGGGCAACAGTGCAGGGCAGGTCTGGATCTGCCACCAGCAATGAAGCCAGAGGACAACACTTTTCACATGGTTGCCTCTCTGCCGCATGTGCCTTTCCTTGATTCTAAATACACATGAGTGTGCACATAATACCACACTATCATGACCACGTCAGACACCTGCGTGTGTCCACGTGCCCACAGACTGGAACGCCCCAGCCTGCATGACCCTGGAGCCGCTTAACAGTCAGCACAGGGCAACAGTGCCCGTGAGCCCGGCCAGTACCTGGAAAATCTTGCTGCCAGACTTGCACACGCTGACGTCTTCGGGGGGCACTCGCAGCAGGCACCGCTCACAACAAGCCTCCTCACCTCTGTCACAGCTGCCAGGGTGGGAGCACTTCTTCTTACACACCACGGTGGCGTCCTGGGGACCCAGAGGGGAATGGAAAATCAAGACGACTTTCCCCGGGTAGACCAGACATCCTACCTGGCCTTCCTTTAACAACCCCCATGTAACTTCTCTAAAACCTGCCTTACAGGTGCTATATTCTCATGTTTTGTAATAAAATTTTTATGCTTTTCAAAATGCTACCTTTGCTTCTTTAGCATCTGGAGTAGACTGTGGGGCATTCCAGTGCCTGGGGGCAGCAGGCACAGTTCCCCACCTTCCAGTGATTCACAACTCCATGCTCAAGAGACCGGTCCACCCCAGCCAGCAAGTGGCAAGGAAGCCCTCACTGCAGACCAGACCGCAGCGTTCCCTCTTCCTGCCCTTCTCCTCTTCCACATTCTTCCTTAGCAGAGCTCTCCTGGGTCTACACCTTGGCTTCATGCCACCTTCGGGGGTCTCATGGAAAGCCAGACCTCTCTGACCCAAGAGTATCAATTACGGGCCAACACATGACCCCAGGTGACACTGCCCACGTGTGTTCT
>NW_022938813.1:0-201 GCF_012274545.1 Fukomys damarensis | reverse complement strand
GTTAAAATGTAACTTGAAATATCCTAGAAATTAATAATCATTTGATGGACTTCTTCCCAGACTACGTAAATTTTAAATATAGGTAATTGGCACAATCTAATAGTAAATATAGTTAGCTTCAAACTTTGTCGACCATTGAATTTCCTTTCAACCTTTAAATATACTAATTAGGATGAGAATTTATCATCACAAATAAACAAC
>NW_022938812.1:0-235 GCF_012274545.1 Fukomys damarensis | reverse complement strand
CCCCAGAGAACAGGCACATCTGAGAGAGGACAGAACCCTTCTGTGAGGGAAGTGGGTTGTGCTGCTCCTGTTTGTGGACTGAAGCGGCCCAAGCCATCAACCTTACTGGAGATCCAGGTTAAGCCTTGTCTCCTGCAGTTATTCTGTGAAACAGCTCTGTCTGGGAAGTGGCCGTAGTGTTAGTAATGCCTAGCCACCATGGCAAGGGGTATCATAGATCAGAAATGAGTGGGGC
>NW_022938811.1:0-209 GCF_012274545.1 Fukomys damarensis | reverse complement strand
TTGCACATTATCTTAACTTAGAGTAAATGCCAGCAACCTTTTAATTTGACCATTTTTATTGCTGCAAATTAAATAGATAGTATTGGATTTTTTTTTTTTTAAAGAGTCTCACTGTGCAGCTCAGGCTGGCCTTGATCTCACTATGCAGCACAAGCAGGCCTCAAACTCATGGTAATACTCCTGCCTCAGGCTCCTAAGTGCTGGGATTA
>NW_022938810.1:0-1013 GCF_012274545.1 Fukomys damarensis | reverse complement strand
GTTCTCATTTTTCCCCTTGTCCATGCTCTCCCTTCACCCCCTCCTCCCCTCCCCATTTACAAGCACTTTAATTCCATTTTTCATTTTCTTACATGTTTTTTCTTTGCCCATATTCCCCTTCCTATCCTTCCCACTTTCTTTCTACACCTTTAGCCCTTGTCTTCCTATTTCACATTGTTAATTATCTCATTAGGATCTTGAGTACTATTATAGTTTTTCACACCAGAGAAACTATTCGGTATTTACACGTGTGACTTATTTATTTTACTTAAGAGTATATTCTCAAAATGTATTCATTTTCCTATGAATGAATCTCATTTCTCATTCTTTAAGGCTGAGTAGTATTCCATTTTATAGAAAAACCACATCTTTATCCAGTTTCCAACTGATTGGCAAATGAGCTGTTTCCAAGCTTTAGCTATTACAAATGGTGTTGTTATAAACATAGGTGCACATATGTCACTGTGATATGATTTTTTAAATTATTTTGGAAAGATACCCAGCAGAGCTATGGCTGGGTCAAATGGAACATCTAGTCCTAACTCTCTGAGGTATCTATCTCCATGTTGATTTCCATAGTGGTTGCAACAGTCTGTACTCCCACCAACAATGGAGAGGGGTTCCTTTCTCCCCACAACAATGCCAACATTTGTTATTGTGTGATTTCTTGATAGCAGCTATTCTTTATTGGGTGAAGTGAAATCTCAGATTTGTTTTCATCTGCATCTCCAAATAACCATTGATATGGAATATTTTTTTCATATTTTTACTTGCTGCTTTTACTTCTTTTTTCTGAGAAATGTCTGTTCATTTCAGATCCCCAATTTTGAGTTGGGTCTCTATATTTTGGGGGGGTTGATTGTGTTGAGTTCTTTATATATTGAAGAATGTCCACTATCACCACTCCTCTTTTATATAGTTCTGGAAACATTAGCTATAGCAGTGAGAACAGAAAAAGAAATAAAACAATAAAGATAGGAAAGGAAGAAGTTAAACTGTCATTATTTTCTCAC
>NW_022938809.1:0-218 GCF_012274545.1 Fukomys damarensis | reverse complement strand
ATCGGTGAAGGATGGAAGCTAATAATCTATTTGCTCAGAGGTTGTGAAGATGAAGGGAGAAGATGAGTGACCGGTTGTAGCACACAGTTTGACATGCATTATGCACTTGTTGGGCACTACTATTCTTACTTAGGAGAGTGGATTGTCACTAACAACCTGGCATATCATTCCAGGAATGGAATATCTGATGATATTAGTCCTCTATTTAACTTTCCAAC
>NW_022938808.1:0-280 GCF_012274545.1 Fukomys damarensis | reverse complement strand
AATTACAATAATTATGTTATACACCCGATGGTGGCACAAGCCTATAATCCCAGCACTGCAGGGACTGGGACAGGAGAATGGCCAGTTCAATCGCTTGGGAACCTCAACAACTTAGGGAAAAACCTGTCTCAAAATTAAAAGTAAGAAATGGGCTGGAGTTGTTGCTCAGGGCAAAGGCTCTGGATTCAACACCCTTTACCACACATACATGAAAAGACAAATCTAATAAAGAAGAAAAACAGTTAAGTGATAAACAGTTTATGAATTCAACTGGTTATCA
>NW_022938807.1:0-310 GCF_012274545.1 Fukomys damarensis | reverse complement strand
GATGAAATTTTGGCAGTGTCCATGGTGTGACTGGAGCTGGGCTGCAGGTACATGAAGATGGCCGTTCTGTAGAATATGGAGACGGCAGTGAAGTGGGAGGCACAGGTGGACAGAGCCTTGCTATGTCCTGCAGCTGAGTGCATTGTGAGGATGATGCCAAAAATGAAGATGTAGGATATCAAGATAACAAGAAGAGCAAAAAAGACGTTAAAACCTACAACATAGACAACTACTAGCTCACTGACATGTCTATCAGAGCAGGAGAGAACCAGAACTGCTGGAACATCACAGAAAAAGTGATGGACCACAG
>NW_022938806.1:0-216 GCF_012274545.1 Fukomys damarensis | reverse complement strand
CTGTAATCCCAGCATTCAAAAGGCTGAGGCAGGAGGACCACCTCCAATTTGAAGCTAACCTGGGATACACAGTAAAGCCCTATCTCATGCAAGCACGCATACATACATACATCCACCCATACACACATGTAGTGCAATAAAGGAAAATAAAGTTATGCTGCTCCACTGCTATCATGATTCAAAACTGACCTCATTCTCTGTCATCTGAAATCTCCT
>NW_022938805.1:0-373 GCF_012274545.1 Fukomys damarensis | reverse complement strand
GCTTTTTGGCAAGGCAAGGATGTTTGCATGCTTACCATTCCTAAACCATGCACTGGGTGCAGCACAGGACCAGGGCAAGCACACTGCTAGGGTGGCTAGACCTCAGAGGACCAATGTATGGCTTGTGGGGTGCATACATGCCTACTGCATTGCTAACCATCCCATAACCCATTTACTGGAGGCAAGCAAGGCAGGGCGGGCTGCATGAGTGCCTAACCAATCATAAAAAAAATCCACTGACAATGAATGTAACTGTACTGTATCCCTAAATGTACCAATAAACTCAATAAAAAAAAAATCCACTGAATGTCACACTACAGTAGTGAGGGCTCTCCGTGCTCTTACCAGGTCCTTACTGCTCTGTAGGAGGCAA
>NW_022938804.1:0-472 GCF_012274545.1 Fukomys damarensis | reverse complement strand
TCCTTAATCATTGGCCCATTTTACAAAACTGTTTAGGAGTGTCATTTAATCGGATTTCATTTATGCTTTGTGTTTTAAAAACCAGAATGATGTATTCGTAATTTTTAACCATAGGGGGATCTTAAATCGCTACTGATTTAGTGTCTAAGGATTCTCAACATGTTTGTGAACTGTTCCCTAAATCATTTACATCACCCAGAGAATGGAAGTACTGTGAAGCTGCGAGTTTTGTTCTTACAAAGGAAGAGGATAAAAATAACTGGAGAACAGAGACGAGGCTTTTCATATGGGAGAAACTTTTAGAGAAGAGTTATGAAACTCCTTTGAGGAGGATGAAAACAGAATTTACGGAGAGCAAAGATCCAATGCCAGTTAAAAACATCAAGAACATGACATGTATTTGAAATATTCCCTGATTTCATGAAGCAAGATACAAGTGGGACGTTCAGTGTTTTGAGATACCATCACTGTC
>NW_022938803.1:0-238 GCF_012274545.1 Fukomys damarensis | reverse complement strand
CGTCTGGGGATGGGCGACCGTGATGGTCCCTGCCCCGGGGCTGCTGAGGAGGAGCCGAGGTGCGTCCGTCCCTGCGCCAGGAGCAGACAGTCCTGATGTGGCGCGTGTCCAGCTGTGAGGCTCCATAAATCTAACCATCCCAGCACTGGTGAGGCCGAGGCAGGACGATCACTGAAAGTCCGAGAGCAGCCTGGGCTGCACAGTAAGTTCAAGACCAGCCCGGCCTAGGACAGGCTCT
>NW_022938802.1:0-530 GCF_012274545.1 Fukomys damarensis | reverse complement strand
GTGATCATGGCGATGAAGGCACTGAAGACTAAGAGCAGCAGTTCATTCATGGATGTGTCAGAGCAGGAGAGCTTCAACAGTTGTGGCAGGTCACAGAAGAAGTGACGGATGACATTTGGCCCACCGAAGGACAGCCTCATTAAGCCGATCGTGTGTGTCAGTGAGTTGATCAAACCTCCAACGCATGAGCCCAATGCCAGGGCAACACAGACCGCTCTGGTCATGGTCACTGTGTACAGTAAAGGGTTCACGATGGCCAGATAGCGGTCGTAAGCCATTGCTGCAAGCAGAAAGCCCGCAGTGGTGATGAGTGACACTAATAAAAAATACTGCACAATGCAGGCAGAGAATGAGATCGTCTCCTGTTCCACCAAGAAATTCAACAGCATTTTGGGCGCAAAAACGGATGAATAGCAGGCATCAACCAATGACAGACAGCTGAGAAAGTGGTACATGGGAGTGTGAAGCTTGGGAGTCACATGGATGAGAAAGAGCATCCCAAGATTGCCCACCGAAGAAATGGCATAGAT
>NW_022938801.1:0-204 GCF_012274545.1 Fukomys damarensis | reverse complement strand
GTCCTGGCTCTGACACGTCTCTGCCATGTGGCTGGGGATGAGCTCTGCCTCTGAGAACCTCCCCGTCCTCTTCTGTGAGAAGAGGCGCAGCTCCTGTTGTAGTGGAGGAAGTGGAGGACGAATGAGAGCGGCCAGGCAGGCGGAGCTCCAGGTGCAGCTCCAGAACCACCCAGCACTGACCCCAGCCTTCCTCCCTGCTCACAG
>NW_022938800.1:0-1246 GCF_012274545.1 Fukomys damarensis | reverse complement strand
TTTTTTTGGTTTTTTGAGACAGGGTCTCATAATGTAGTTGAGACTGATCTGGAACTCACTATGTAGCCCAGGCTGGTCTTGAACCCACAGTGATCCTCCTGCCTCAGCATCCCAAGTGCTGGGATTACAGGCATGCTCCACCACGCCTGGCTGGGTATTTTTAATGGAAAGTTTTATTTGGCTATGGCTCTGGAGGCCCAAGAATATGGTGCTTGCACCTGCTTCTGGTGAGTGCCTCTTGGCAGATGGCATCATATAGCAGGAGCACTCACTTACCAGTAAGAGAGGAAGCAAAAGAAAGAGCCAAGAAAGCTGAATTCACTTTATAACAACCAGATCTCTCAATAATTAACACAGCCTTGCAAGACCTAGCCCACTCCCCTAAGATGTTCATTAATGTCTTCTGATGGTAGTGTCACCAATGGCCTAATCACTTCCCATTGGTTCCTACCTCTAAAAGGTTCTACCCATCTCTCCCTACCATTGCTGTGGGGACCAAGTCTCTAGTACAGGAAACTTTGGGGAAAAACCATTGTATTCATTAGAAGGATCCTCTGTGTTCATTCCTCTTCCAGTATTACTCCTCTGTGGTATACATGTTACTGAGAGGTTTTTTGTTGCTAGTTTTGTTTTTGCTAAAAAGTCTGTGGAAGTTCACCTCTGTTATTGACTACCTTCCCCAAATGGTGGGGGCCTACCATCTAACCCCTGCAGAGCTCTCTTTGTTTGAAAAATAAAAGACCTATAATAGATATTTGAAGTTCCCTCTCATATCTAAAATCTATGATTGAGAATGATTAGAAATGATCTACTATAGCATGATGGTAAACCTTTTAGACTGAGAGCCAAACTGCAACCCAAAACCCACTTATCTATTGCAAAGTGCCAACACTGCGATTAAACTTGAATACTGAGGTTTTAGTTTAGAAAAAACAACTTGTACATTAACATCTTTTGTCTTAAAAGAAAAACACAGTAACACACATGCAATAGGCTCACCACCACTGTTCTGTAGGCTTTCTATACCTATTTTAATATAAGAATTACCCTGTAAACAAATTAGGTTAGGGTTGGTGGAATTCTTAGAGCCATAAAAAGGAATTTTCATCAAAGGATTCCCAGCAATTTAATCTGGTGGAGTTTTTGTTTTTGTGGTACTAGAGATTGAACCCAGGGTCTCAAATATGCTAGTCAAGCATTGTACTACTGACTTAAATTCTCAACTTTTTTTTTTTTTTTTTTTTTT
>NW_022938799.1:0-1045 GCF_012274545.1 Fukomys damarensis | reverse complement strand
TTTTTTTTTTAAAAAAAAGAATCAACTACATTACTTATGCTATTTATTTCACTTTAGAAGATTACTATTTAATTCATGATTCTCCATCTATGAAGGGGAAGATTTTGCTTTTGTTGAAACATAGCCAACATATAACTGAATGCTTGGGAAAGAGTAATAACATAATAAATATTCATCAAATAAAAGAAAAGAACAAAGCTGGGTGTGGTGGCACATAAGGGCAATTCCAGGACTCCGGGAGGCTGAAGTAGGAATATCTCAAGTTTGAGCCCAACTTGAGAAATGTGTTAACTCAGTGAGACTTTGTCACAGAATAAAAAATAAAATTAAAAAATGCTGGGGGTGAAGTTCAGTGCAAAGGCTGTAGGTTCAATACCCAGTAAAGCAATAGAAAAAGAAGGAGAGCAGGAAACAAAGTGGTGGTGGGGAGGCAGGAAAGAAAGAAAGAAGAAAAAGAAAAGAAAGAAAGTTAAGATTTGTGATGGAAACTCTGGGTTTGATCCTTAATGTCCCATGGAAACTCGAAAGGACTAAGCTACCTTGGTGGTTATATCAGTTTCCTGTAATTGTAGAGCACTACAATAATCTTTTCTGGTGATAAGTGGGTGTTGACAACAATGGACAATGTGGCAAAAGTGTCTGATCGGCAAACTGTCTTTTTCCCTGTTACCTTACTCTACCCCCTCACTCCCTTACCAATATCCAAGTGTGAGCAGGGCCTTGCCATGGCCAACTGCGGCTGTTTCTCAGGATTGTGACCGGAAGAAAGCATTCTGCTTTGTCTACATTCTTAGAAAGAGCCTATAGGTGAAGCCATTCAGATGGAGAAGGAAGCCAGGTTCTAAGATTCTGACTCTTGCATCTCCTTCATTGTTTTCATGGATTTCCTTAGGATACAGTTCAGTTAGGAAGCCAATAGGATATTGTTTTGTTCAGTCAGTATGAGCTTGATTTCTATTTCTTGCAGCTAAAACTAGATTAGTCAATTTGATGTTTAAAGTTTACTTATCTTTTAGGAAGATAGAGATAGTTAGCTGCATAAAGG
>NW_022938798.1:0-2156 GCF_012274545.1 Fukomys damarensis | reverse complement strand
TGTTCTCTGGATGTGGAATAATGTAATTTACTATGTTGAATAATTAGCCGATCAGATTTCTCTCATTTTCTGAGGCAACGGATTAACTAAAATGTGACCATAAACAAAATAGATTTTATTAGGCATAATCTACTTTGAAAACTAATGAAATTAATTATTCGCCTGACCTAAAGCTTTGAAAATGAAAGACCAACATTGAACACATGCTTCCAATTTTGACTCTGTTATTAAGATGACACTTAATATAAAAGTTACAATTTAGCTTCCCCTCAAGTATTCCGTACTTGAAACTGAATGACTCTTAAAAATATGTTCACCAACAGATGGAAGCCACTTATGGCCTCATAAACTCCAAAGCAAGTGAAATTATCTCAGCAAACTATAAAGAGATGACAATAAAGCCTCATCTGGTTATCGCAGAGATGATCAATGCACTGCATACTGGTTCAGCGATGCAGTGGAATTGACAACTCATCACCCTTCTTCTTATAAGAGAAACATAAAGAGACAAATGCTAGTGGTGCGTGTTTTTAATCAGTCAGTACATAATTTCACTACATACCCTGTATGCAGAACAATGCAAAGTGCTACAGAGTGTGGGAAACACACTCACACTTTGCAGAGTGTCTGTCCCGAAGGTGTTTCCTACCTTGACAACAGACAAGTCCAACAAATCGGACACACAGCACAGAAGAGCAGGAAGCGGACTGTTATCTGTGTGCCTATTAATTCTGCAGCACAGATAATGTAGGAGTTTGGAGAGGTGGACAGTCAATAAAAAGCAGTGGCCGGGGAAGAATCATGGAGGACTTGGAAAACCAAAGTTATTCAGCTGTGCATCAGAAAGAAATGTAATCTGGTAGCATTGAACATTTTGAAGTTTGGAAATGACTTCAGGAAAATTACTACGGAATTTTTCTCAAAACTGTTTCCCATTTTGCTCTGTCTCTCGTGGTAGCAGTCACCAGGCCAGTCCCTCGCCATGCTACTCTTCTTCCTCCTTCTTGCATACTCACCACAAGTCCATCTTCTACTTGGCCTGCAGAGCGAGCTCTATAAAATCTCCACTGTTGTGTGATTTCCCCCATCTAAAAACTGCAGTGGCTTATCTGGCACAATCCAAGTCCTTACCACGAATTCCTGCCAGTGTGGTCCTCATGTCTCCCTGGGCCATTGGTGCTCAGGGGAACGGGCAGACTGGCCTACCCTCAAGGTGGCCTTCTGCCTGGCCTGGCTTCTTCCAGGGAAGCCTTGTGGGCACCTGCTGCTCCTGCACCTTACATCCCTTCTGCTCCTTCACCTCGCAGCTCAGGTGGCTCCTTGTGGCTCCATCCCCTCAACACATGTCTAATGTAACCTCCTTCTGACACCTGCATCCTATCACACCCTTATGCAACTGCTTGCTTGCCTACACCTCCTGCCATCTAACTTTTTTGCATTCACTAACTGACTAGCTTATCCACTGTTCTTCCATGCAAACGTAAGTACCACAAGAACAGGAGCCTCTTGGAGCTGTTCGCCCTCTACTCCCAACACCAGAAGACAGTCCACATACTAACTGCACAGTTAATGCTTCTTGAATGAATGTGTTGCTTAACTAATCCTGCCTGTAGTCTAAGAATGGAACAAAATATTTAAGTTAAATCATTGAGAGTGGCAATGAATATTGTAGAAGGTAAATGAATAGAGTTTGGAGTCTGGATACAAGAAAGGACTGAATAGGCTAACGCAAACGTGAAGGCTTCATGGTTACTGTAGAAAGGTAATGCTCCTGGCAGAAGCATGACATTTGTGGTTAGATGTTACATTAAATGAGTATGTACCACATATCAAGCACTATGTTTTTATTATGTTTGTTTTTCACAAGTCATTAGGTGGTCATCATTATCTCTGTTTCAGAATCAGAGATTGATTCAATAGCTGCAAGGTTTTCAACCAGGTATTTGATTTCAGTGTGGTTCATTTGTTAGAAGAATACTGACTCAGAGTCACTGCTGGTTGCAAAGAAAGCATTAATAGGGGTACAGGTCTACTAGGTCTGATTTTCAAAACTTGGTCTCATTTCTCAAGTTGCTGGGCAGAAGTAGGTGTAGACTATATCTCACAACCTGCCTTGGCTCACAGAGGTTCTTTTATAAATTGCTCTGGGCACCTGT
>NW_022938797.1:0-443 GCF_012274545.1 Fukomys damarensis | reverse complement strand
CAAAATATCGATTATACATTTTGATCCTTATTTACACTTTATCACACCAGAGAAACTATATGGTATTTACATGTGTCCTGTTTATTTAAGAGTATGTCCTCAATGTGCATCCACTTAATTCTCTAGTTTCTCATTCTTTATGGCTGAGTAGTACTCATTTTATATTTTAAAAAACACATCTTCTTTATCCAGTCTCCAGTTGATGGGCACATGGGCTGTTTCCAAGTTTTAGCTACTACAAATTGTGCTGCTATAAACATGGGTAAGCATATATCACTATGGTATGATTCTATTAATTCTTTTGGAAAGTACTCAGCTGGGTCTAACAGAACTTCCAATACTAGTTGTTTGAGGTATCTCCATTTTGATTTCCAGTGGTTGGCACCAGTCTGCACTCCCACCAACAATGGAGAAGGGTTCCTTTCTCCCCACAGCCCTGCCAG
>NW_022938796.1:0-288 GCF_012274545.1 Fukomys damarensis | reverse complement strand
AGACTTAACAATACTGGCCCAAATTAACAGGTGAGGAAGCTAAGAATCTCAGGAAGTTCACCACGTCACAGAGCAGAGCCATGATTCAAACCCACATCCACCTAGATAACGACCCTCAATCTTTCCCCTCCCACAGAAACACTCATTTCTAGTATGTGAATATCAATAGGCTAGTGAAGCCCAGGCTCCAGTGCCTGCTTTGCTTCTCATCTGGAGATCAGAAAGGTAGAAAGGGGCAGTCCAGAAGGAGAACAGAGCAGTCCTCAGATGCTGCTGAGTCCTGCTCTG
>NW_022938795.1:0-414 GCF_012274545.1 Fukomys damarensis | reverse complement strand
TCTCTGTGGAGTACTTCACATTCATGAAACTGACCGCTTTCGCTTTAAACGGTTAAGCAGCGATAGAAGCTGTTTCCCAGGGAAAACTGCACTTGAAAGGACTGAAGCCCTAGGCAAAGTGCATTTGTGTTCTAACGTCAAACTGAAGCTATCCCCAAGTATACAGAGTTCTGGATGCTTGTGTGCACTCAGAGCTGCTAGGCACTCCCTTAGGCCTGAAGGGCTTCTCTGCTAAAAGGGCCTCACAGCAGTGTTTCAATCTCTGCCATGCAGAGACCTGCAAATAAAAAGGACTACAGTTGTGCTCACCCTAAGAAGTGTACTTCACTGGTAAACTCACAGGGTTGCAGAACCTTTCTCTGTGGAGTACTTCACATTCCTGAAACTGACCGCTTTCGCTTTAAATGGTTAAGC
>NW_022938794.1:0-374 GCF_012274545.1 Fukomys damarensis | reverse complement strand
CCTCAGTTAGGTTTTCCATGCCTGTCACACAGCACTTGACCTAAACAATTTGAATAAAAACATTTTGGCTCATGGTTTTAGTTGCTTCAGTTCATGGTCACTTGCTCTATTGTGTCAGGGCCTGGGGTGGAGCAGAACCTCATGGTTGGGAGCAGGAGGTGGAGCGAAGGGATTGACCTCATGGCAGGCAGGAGAGATTGGAGGACCTGGGGACACGACACACCTCACAGGGTTCCATAGCCATGTATCCTGAAAATGCTGGACTTTCTCCCTGTTTGAAGCTTGTGTTTCTATTGTCTAACAATTTCTTTGGTAAAGCTAACTGTTAAAAATATATTTTTTTAAAAGTTAGAGTTACAGTTTAAATTTAAACT
>NW_022938793.1:0-244 GCF_012274545.1 Fukomys damarensis | reverse complement strand
CATGGCTGCTTAGATTGACTGTTTTCTGTGCCTCAAGCAACAGGCTCACGTTTCTGTATTTTTTGCCTAGTCTGGGCCTTGGTGAGGCAGATCTTAATGTTTGAGGGCTACAAGTGTCTGCCTCAGTTTGGGTCCAGTCAGGAGACCAAAAGCACATAGTAGGGATACAATGGAAGTATGATGAATGATTATCCTCTGAGAAAAAGAGTAAACATACAACGTAAAGAGAACCCTAAAGGGCCAC
>NW_022938792.1:0-220 GCF_012274545.1 Fukomys damarensis | reverse complement strand
ATGACACAGGCTGGGCATGACCAGAGGCAGAGGGGCGTGGGCCTTGCATTCAGGACAGACACATGGCAGCGAGGACCCCTGCTCTGGGTCTGTGTGCCCTGGGATATGTGGCTGAGGGGAACAGACACATCTAAACTTGGGCGGCCTAGGTTATCGGACACACAACGTGTCAGAAAAGGAGAGCAGGTGCTGGCGTGAAGCTCGCCAACACTAACTTTCT
>NW_022938791.1:0-229 GCF_012274545.1 Fukomys damarensis | reverse complement strand
GCATTCTAATATTTAGAATTCCAGCCAGAAATTTCTCTCTGAGCTCAACTTACAGCATTTTAGCTTTTCTCCAGCCAGTATCTCCAAACCTTTACAAATCTTCGTGCAAACCAGTTTCAAAAGCTTCTAAACTGTACAGCAAGAACCCAATCCTGGTTCCAGAATATGTCTTTGTTACTTTTCTTGTGGCTGCACTTAAAGGAAGTGAGATTTATTTTGAGTATAGATT
>NW_022938790.1:6733-8916 GCF_012274545.1 Fukomys damarensis | reverse complement strand
GCGCACATGGCAGTGTTGGGCAGGGGACCCTGGAGCCCAGTCTTCCAGCAGCATCTGAGCAGTAATCACCCCTTCTTGTCCCCCGTGGCTTCTGTCCCTCCATGTGTGGCTGTGCTTACTGTGGTTCCCCTACCCCGCCCTGTGCACCTGCCCTGTCCCTGTATCTGTCTCTCTGTCTGGGTCCCCAGCACTCTCAGACTTCTCTCTGCACCCGGAGCCTCAGACGGTGGAGGAGAATGGGACCGCTCGCTTTGAGTGCCACATTGAAGGGCTACCAGCCCCTGTCATTACGTGGGAAAAGGACCAGGTGACATTGCCCGAGGAGCCTCGGTGAGTGCCCTGGGGGTGGGTCCCTGTGGGCATGGCTGAGAGGGCTCCGGGATGGGCATGGAACTGGGATGCTCAGAGTTTGGGTGGCTCCGTTTGCCTAACCTAACTTGAAAGCCACCTGCCACGTGGCTTCCAGTTCATTTCTGGCCCAGAGAGAAGGTGGACAAGAGGCTTGGCTCCCTGGGAGCGCAGCCACCCCCGAACTGAGGTAGTGGTAGAGTCCTGTGCTCGCATCTAGTCCAACCCCTTGCTTTCCTGAGGGGACTGAGACCCAGGAGGACTGAGGTCCATCCAGAGCCACCCAGAGAGCCACTGGCAGGGTGTTGATTGTTCGCGCAGGGCCCAGAGGCTGCAGGGGGAGCCCCACCCTGGATGCACACCCACGTTGGATGCTGCCCAGTGGGCTGTGGAGATCCGTCCAGTTTCACCTCCTCTCCCCCATCAAGGCAATGACAGGTGGAACAGTCCCTGGGAAGGTTGGGAGACGGGGAGAGGAAGCAGCCGCCAGACCCAGGACCTGGTTCCTGTTGTGGCCCCCTGGGCAGGTCCAGATGTGCACAGAGTGAGACCAGTGCCACATGTCCAGTCACCATCTGGCTCCGACTCCTGCTCTGGTGGAGAAGCGGGGTTCATTGGGCTGGGAAGTCCTGTCTTGCAGCACATTTTTTTTTTCTGGTACCGGGAATCAAACTCAGGACTTTGCACTTGCCAGGCAGGCGTGGTGCCACGGAGCTATGTCCCTGGCAACTCTGCCTTATACATTGTCCTCCCAGGAACTTGCCTCTCCTCTGTTGAGATGTCCCACATCCTCTGACTTCCCAAATGTAGATAGTCATGGAAGGTAGAGGAGATACTCCTGGGTAGTGAAACCACAGGGCTCTGTGAAGGCAAAGGTTACAGAAGGGGCCGAGGGGTGAAGGTGTACGAAATCTGTGGATTTAGGTGGCTGAGCCAGGCCCCCTGTCCTTAGCACTTTATCCTTCTAATCCAGCCTTAGTTTCACAGCATCTTTGAAGAGGGGGTGATTGGATCCTGGTTTCCCAAAGTGTGGTCTTTGTAGAACACTAGTTCCTTTAGGTGCTTCTTGAAAAAAGTATTTTATCATTAAATAGAACAGGAAACTGCTTACAAACGTCCCCGTTGGAGTTAGCATGGCCCTGAGAAGTCAGCGTGGCCCTGAAGTACAGAAAGATCTGTTTAACTTGGTTAACCAAGCATGGCCCAGGCCCGCCTGCCCGGGAGCCTTTGACCACGTCCACTCCCTCCCATGGGCAAGAATCTGGGAGCTTCCGGAGACCCCTGAATCCACAGCAGGCTCGGCACGCAGGAACCAAGCATGAGCGCACTCCCCACAGCCCAGAGGGGTGGAGAGGGCAGGAGAGTATCCACGGGCTGGCAGGTACCACGGCCCTCCTCTCTCCCTCACCTTCCCTCCCTTCCCTTCTCCTTTTTTTTCTTCCTTATTCTGGGGATTTTCTCTTTCTCTCTCTGTCTTTCATATTGGGGGTTGAATCAAGACCTTCACACTGAGCTGCATCCCCAGCCTTTTAAAATTTTTTGTTTTGAGACAAAGTCTTGCTAAATCGTCAAGTTCCCCTGGCTGAGCTTGAACTTGTGACCCTGCTTCAGCCTCCCAGATTGCTGGGATCACAGGTGTGTGACCCCGCACCCAGTTCCTTCTTCCGTTCCCTCCCTTCCCGCCCTCCCTGCCTCTCCTCGCCTCTCTCTCCCAGTTGTGGGAATATGAGCCCAGGGCCTCACACATGCTTGGTGAGTGCTGTGTCCTGAGCTACCGCCTCAGCCCCACAGGACGCATTTACTGAGAGCTTCCCTGGGCCGGGCACGGCTACGCC
>NW_022938790.1:1000-6391 GCF_012274545.1 Fukomys damarensis | reverse complement strand
TTGTTTTCTTTGGTTCTTTGGTGGTACTGGGAATAGTACCCAGAGGTGCTCTACCACTGAGCTACATCCCCAACCATTTTTATTTTTATTTTTTTACTTTATCTTTTGTGATACCATCAATCAAAATCAGAGCCTCATGCTTGTCAGGTCGGTGCTGAGCCACTGAGTATCCCCACCCTCTTGTTAGTTTTCAGGATTTATTTTCCTATATGTTTATAAATATTCTTTTTTGGTTTTGAAACATGGTCTCACTATGTAGTTTAGGCAGCTGGCCTGAACTTACCGCACTCTTCCTGCCTCAGCCTCCCAAGTGCTGCAATTACAGGTGTGTGCCACCATGCCTGGCTTATAAATATTCTTTTAAAATATTTAGATTATATCGTACACATTGAGGTTTTTGTTCAATTAATGATAATATGATATTTGTCTCAAAACAAAAAAAAATTTTCACTTATCAAGTCATGGACATCCATCCAGATCTGTGTGTATGGGTATGGGAGATGTTATTGTCCACATTGTCAAATGAAGGGACTGAGGATCAGGGACGGAGTGACTCTGCCAGTTCCCCAGCTCATCCCCAGAGTGTTGGAGTCCCGGGCCCAGTGTGGGTGGATGAGACACAGGCCCTGGGCGTGACCTGGTGGAGGAGCTTCGAGGTCTGAAGGAGTATGTGTTGTGAGCGGGTGTAGAGATCTGCAGCCCTCGGGTCCTCTGAAAAGTGATCCTGGTTTCTAAATAAGCTGGGCTCAGATGTCCCTGAACATTGTGTGAGGGAATAAAGAACCGTCTAAAGCAGCAGCCCGACTGTGCCCGAGGTAGGTATTTCCACACGTGCTCGGATATAGCACACATAAAATAACAAATATGCCATTCATCCACTCGGCCGGCGGCTCGCCGGGCCCTGGGCATGCACGTGTGCAGTTAATAAATGCTCCGTCGGGGTGGATGTGCGTATTTTTGGAACTGACTAAAGACTAGACCCCAAGGCACTTCCTTGGTACTTACACTAATTTTTAATAATAGGGGATAATCTACGGGATAATTTTTTCCCATGGAAACCTGTAATCAATGAAAGCAGTGTTTCCCAATGCCAGGTGTTCACAGCCACCTCCTTAATTCCAGCCATCCTTAAACCATTTGCACAGTATTTTCCTTTATACCAACTTGTGCTCTTGTAACTTAGCACATATTAAAAGAACATTATCAGATCAGGGCTGTAGCTCTGTGGTAGAGTGCCATGCTTAGACCTTGGATTCCTTTCTCAGCAGCCCGCCCACAATGACTGCAATAAAATAAAAAACAGCAAATTTGCCATAAATAGAAGATACCCATAAAAATAAATGCATACTACCAGAGTAAAAAATGTGCCTGGATCTATTTGAAGTCATTTTGATATCAGCATTTACTCACTTTTTCTCTGTGTCTCTTTCTTTCTTTCTTTCTTTTTTTTGCGGTACCAGTGATTGAACCCAGGGCCTTCACACTGAGCTACATCCCCAGCTCTTTTTTATTGTTTGAGACAGGATCTTGCTAAATTGCCCAGGCTAGATTTGTAGTCCTGCTGCCCCAGCCTCCACAAGTGCTGGGATTACATGTGTGTGACATCACACCTGGCTTTTCCCACACATTTTGAGAACTTAAAGCCCTTAGATAAGCCAGGCTCCCTCACCATCTTCTCTTAGCTTCTCATGTACCTACCACATCCGCCTGGCTCCTGAGACCCCCAGCAACCATCACCGTCCCTGGGTGGAGCTCTCACGGGCTCCACTGGCCCTTGGGGTATTCAGTCCAGCTTTGTCGCTTCTGTGTTCTTGAATCCCGGAGCCCAAATGGACTTTTGGGGTAGGGACAGCAGACTTAGTCTAGGGCATGGAAAAGGAATAAGCCTTCCTTGGCTTGGTGCAGTGGCACATACCTATAATCCCAGCACCTGGGACGCTGAGGCAGGAGGAGCAAAAGTTCAAGTCTAGCCTGGACAATTTACTGAGACCCTGTCCAAAGGGGGAAAAAAAAAAAAAAAGAAAGAAAGTATGTTTTTACATGGGGGGCTGGGTTGGTGGTGTAACTCAGCGTGAAAGCCCTGGGTTCAACCCCCAGTGCCGCCAAGAATAATAATTTGGGGCTGGGGTTTAGCTCAGTGGCACCATACCTGCCTTACAAGTGCAAGGTCCGGAGTTGAATCCCTGATACCAGAAAATAATAATAATGATGATGATGATTTGAACAGAGGTTTTCATTCTATGAGTAGTGACTTTGTTTCATCTGAATTTAATTAAAATGGTAAAATGTAAAACTTAATGGAATGGGGAGAAACTCAGCTATGGACTAAATGATGCTATTACCATCTTGAGTGCTTCCCTGCGGTCCTTTGCAGCATGTGTGTGGTCCCCCCACTGTACACGTGCTTGGAGCCTGTGGCTCTGTGTGCTGTCCCTTGTGTAATGTGAGCTCCAGGCACACGAAGGGGGCCAGGGCTGTGAAGCAGATGGGACAGGAACTATTGAACCCATTTCTGAGAAAGCTGTGGCCCAAGACAGGTACTATCACTGGCTACATCACAAATACTGAGCCAGTTCACTCCACCTGCATCTGCTGCTTCTGTGCAGGAGCCTAGAGTCAGGAAGCAGAGGGCGCAGGCGCTTACACATTTACACTTTCACATTGAAGACACTTGTATTTCAAAACTAATATAATTCATTGTTTTAAAACAAGTGAAATAGGATAAAATTAAAATAAAAATTTTTCTTTGGTACCTGGAATCAAACTTAGGTCCTTGCCCTTGCAAGGCATGTGGTGGCCCTGCTGAGCTAAATCCCCAGCCCCAGTAAAACTTATTCTTAAAAAATCAAAAAGTTCAACAAGTAACAGTTTCTGATAATCTCATTCAGAGGAAAAAAAAAAAACACAAACTAAGTGTGCTTTGCCAACCTTGACTTTTTCCTGGCAAATCCTAACCTGTCATTTGTCTATTTTCCCAGAATAGAGTTGCTTCAAAAACACCATTTGGTGACCTTTCTCCCCCACTAAGCAGTGTATCTTAGACATCTTTCCAAGGACAGAGTTTCTAAAAACATTTTCACAAAACAGAAAAGGTTTAAGTGCAAGGTCCTGAGTTTGATCCCTGGTACAAAAAAAAAAAAAAGGTTTTGGGCTGGGGATTTAGCTCAGTGATACTATACTGATGCCTGCCTTATAAACACAAGGTCCTGAGTTTGATCCCCAGTACAAAAAGACAAAAAAACAGAAAAAAACGGAAAAGGTTTTGTTTGTTGTTTTGGTACCGGGGATCAAACTCAGGATCTTGCAGTCATGAGGCAGGCAGCAGCACCACTGAGCTAAATCCCTGGCCCTGTTTGTTTTTTGAAAAAGGGTCTTGCTATGTAGTTTAGGATAGGATTGAACTCACTATGGAGCCCAGCTTGGCCTTGAATTTGAAGTGATCCTTCACCTCAGTCTCCAATTCTACCATACTCAGCCAGAAAAGATTTTTTTGTTTGTTTGTTTGTTTTTTGTTTTATTGAGACAGGGTCTCACTATGTAGTTGAGACTGACCTGGAACTCACTATGTAGCCCAGGCTGGTCTGGAACTCATAGCAATCCTCCTGCCTCAGCCTCCCGAGTGCTGGGATTACAGGCGTGCATCACACCCAGTTTAGAAAAGATTTTAGATGAGCACTAACAATGCTTCCATCTCATCTCTTTTGACTGCAGTAACAGCACCAAGATGGAGTAAAGACATTCATTCAATCATTATACATAATTAAAGAAAGGTTTCTTGCCGAAAAAAGTATTAGCTCTTGGGTCCTGGGAGCACGAGTTCCCTGGGAGGCTCAGGGAGCTTATTTTTTTTGCTGGTACTGGGGATGGAACTCAGGACCTTGAGCTTGCCAGGTAGGCACAGTGCCACTGAGCTAAATCCCTGGACAGGGAGCTTTGGCGTTAGAGAGTGCACCACCAGGAGCAGCCAGCTAGCAAGACTGAGGGAGGAGGAGGATGAAGAGGAAGGACCTCAGAGTCAGAGCAGGCTTGACGGGCGCAGGGCCTCATTTCAGAGTCCTGCTTGTGCTTTCCCATCACAATTTCTATCACTGGTCCTGCTGTTGTGGGTTCTGGTCCACGGTTTCCACTGAGCCCCACCCTTCTTTAGCCCGATGTTGGAGCCTGGCTGAGAGGCTGGGGTTCAAGGTGAGTTTGCCTGCAGGCCAGGGAAGGAGGACACAGGATTTTGTTTATTCTCCGAGTCTTGAGGCCAAGCAGGTTTCTAGGCTGGTGTCCGGGGCTTCTCCCCACCCTGCTTCCCAGGAGCCAATGGTTCTCCCCCAAGCACATGGCTGCCTCATTCCTCCAGATGCAGCCTGGCCTACACCCAGGGGCCAGTGCTGCCCTTTGCTCCTTCCAGAAATTAGGACTTTCCACCTGGGGCTGACCCTGCAAGGGTCCTCACTAGAGGATTCAGGAGGGCCCTGCACCCCTCTGTTGCCCACCACGCCGTTTCCCTGGAGACCGCCCTACCCCAATCACGTCACTTCCTAAGTGAGTTCCCGGATGTATTCCCCCTCCAGCCAGGCTGTTGTGCCTGGTGTGGGCTTGCTGGGGACCCGTCCCTCCTGTAGACATTGCCTGTGCCAGCAGAGACAGCGGGTGAAATGGACGTGGGCATTGGGCACCAGAAGACCTGGGTTCAAGTTTTATCTGCCCCAGCTCTGGCACCCTAGAAAAATACCCTGCCCTGAGCCTCCGTTTTGTCCCCCATGAAATAGAGGTTGTGCTCCTCTCAATCTGTGGGCTTGAGGGTCAGATGAGACAGTGTGAATAAAAGGGATTTTATCAGAGTAGGGAGGCTGGAACACAAGCAAGGGGTTAAAAAAATTCAAGTTAAGCCAGCGGTGGTGGTGCAGAACTCTAATGCCAACACTCTGGGAGGCTGAGGTAGGAGGATTGTGAGTTCAGACTCACAATTTAGCAAGATTTTTTTCTTAGAAAAAATGTAGAGGGCTGTAGCTGTAGATCAGTGCAAAGTTTCAATCCCCAGTGCCACCGAAAAACAAAAAAACTGTATGAGATGTTTGAGGCCACATTGTCCTCCTACCCCAGGGTCCCCAGTCCCCTCCCCAAATAACTACCATTGCCAGGGACTTCCAGTGCACACGCACACGTAGGCTCAGATGCTTCCCTGCACGTGTTCCTGAGGCATGGAGCTGCCCCCTTTCCAACAGCTGCTTGTCGTTCTGCACTGAGCAGAACGCTCAGCCTGGGGCACCTGGGCTGCTCCATTCTTCCGTGCAGGGGTGGATATCATTGAAGATGTTACTGTGCACATGCACGGGACTAACTATAAGCCAGAGTCCTGGAGGTGGCATTGGCATTGCTGGGTCAAAAAAGGTCCGTGCC
>NW_022938790.1:0-667 GCF_012274545.1 Fukomys damarensis | reverse complement strand
GGCCACCAACTCAGCCCGCCGGCGCTTCAGCCTGGAGGCCCCACTCAGCGTGGCCCCCAGAGGTATGGGGCCACAGGGTGAGGGACTTGGGTTTTCTGGAGCAGCTGCCTGAGGACTGGGAGGGGCTTGAGTGGTCCAGGTCCTGTCTTCAGATGGGTACCAGGGCAGTGGTCCTACTGGACAGGGAAGCGATGATTCCCGGAGGGGGCATTTCCACCCAGCCACCTGGGGACAGTCCTGGGGCTGGAACCACACCCTGACTGAGTCCCAGTCAGGGCTACTCCTTCCTGTGGAGTCAGGGTGCCCCCTTGGGTGGGATGGGGACTGGTCTGGAGGTGAGGCATCTCCTCCAAGACCTTGGCCCTGCCCCTATTGCTCTCCTGCCCTGAGGCCCTGGGTCGCTGGAGGATTCACCTCACTGGGCTCCCTGTGGCCAACGCTGGTGTCCTTTCTGCCCTTCTCTGTGACAGGAGTAGGAAGGGCACAGGCATTGTGGTCACAGTGACCTGGTTTGAATCCAGGCCTGTATGACCCTGGGCCTGCTATCAGATGTCTCATAGTGCTCAGAGCAGTCGGGGGGAGACTCTGGGAGGACATCGGGCCGTGCTGGTGCTTGGTGGGTGCTGTGCAGACTCCAAAGCTCACATCAAGCCCCCCAGGATCCTTG
>NW_022938789.1:0-207 GCF_012274545.1 Fukomys damarensis | reverse complement strand
GGAAAGGGAAAAGAAAAATATGAGAAGAGGAAAAACATGGAAACAAAAATCTTTGTAAATAGGGAGGGTGGAGGGGAGGAAGGGAGGGCAGGGGAATGGGGAAAAAATAAGAACCAAGATAAATCATGTAAAGTTACAAAATTTGTCAGTGTAACTGTGTTCTATACCTAAAATGTGCCTATAAACTTAATGGAACAAGCAAACAAA
>NW_022938788.1:0-206 GCF_012274545.1 Fukomys damarensis | reverse complement strand
CCATCTTAGGAATTGACAGGCAGGTAGCTTGGCCAGGTAACTCTGTGGCCAACCTCTTGATCCGTGACACTTCGCAAGGGCCCAGGCCAGGGAGAAAGAGCAAAGGAAATAACCCTGAAGTGACTAAGCTGTCCTTGAATCAACAAAATTGCATTTCCATTACTATTCAGAACAGGACTCAAAATAGCTCAAGAAAAACTGCAAAA
>NW_022938787.1:0-1535 GCF_012274545.1 Fukomys damarensis | reverse complement strand
AGGCTTTTATTCTATAGTTTTGGATTGTTTTAGAAGTTAAAATCTCTCTTAAATATATATCATGTATTCTTCTAAGTTTTTCTCCCACTCCTTTATTTTCTGTGTGTCCTTGATGTTATCGCTCAAAGTTAGCGTAACAGGGACTACATAATTTATATAATCTCTTTTCTTTCTTCAGAATAGCTAGGATATAGATACTCGGTTTTTTCATTTTATAGGATCCTTTGTGCTTAATTGGGGCCAAGTGACTAAATTGTTTTTCAAGCAAATGTAAGCAGAAGTGATGAAAAACATCACTTTCAAAAACAATAAAACCTTGGTTTATAAGCATAATTCATTCCAGAAAAATGCTTGTATCCAAAGCACTTGTATATCTAAAAGAATTTCCCCCAAAAGAAACAATGGAAACTCAAGTGATTCATTTCACAACCTAAAGATATTTACATAAAATGATTATAATACTGTAGCATAATACAAAATATAAAGAAAAATAAATTAACTTGTACTTCCCTTTGAAAACCTTTGTGGCAGGTATGAGGGAGATGAGAGGAGTGTTACTGTGTAGGATGACTTTCACTGTTGTTAATGGAATTTTTGCTACTACTGGCTCAATAAAATCATTTTCTTTTCATGCAAATTAACAAGGAACCTATCCAATAATACTTGCTTTTGCCTCCTTTTGAGGATTTCACAGAAATGTGACATTACATTGTTAAATAGATTCATTACTCACGCTGGTACAGCCTTATTTGGGTGGTGCTTTTCTATAAAATTTTACACTTTCTCACATTTTACACATCTCCCTAATCTCATTTGAAGTGAGAAATTCCTCCTTCTATTTTCTTCCTCCTCCTCTACAGACAAAATCTCCTCCTAACTGCTTGCTGTTGAGAGATGGATCACCTGCAACCCCAAAGAGAGAGAGAACCATTGATTCACTTGTGAACATGATGTTTGCCATTGTGTACTCATATTGCAAGATAACACTTTTTTAATCAAGTTAAAATGTGTTAGAAATGTTTGTCTTACAAGAGACTCTCAAAACAAGTTAGAATCCAAGGTTTTCCAATATACTAAAAAGTTATAGTATTTAAAAGAACAAGATATTACTTTTAAAACAGATCTACAGACCAGGAATGGACTAAAGAGCCTAGAAGTCAACCCACACATCTACAGCCAACTGATTTTCATTAAAGATGCTAGCTACAAACCTAATAATATAAGATTATCTAACCAATTATAAGAATCAACTGAAAATGGGTTAAATATTTAAATGTAAGATCTAAAACTGTAAAACTACTAGAAGAAACATAGGAAAATCCCTCATGACAGTGGAATGAGCAAGGATTTCTTGGACAAGACTCTGAAAGAAGAGAAAAAAATAGGCAAGTGGGATTATATCACACAAAAGAAACTCTTGACAACTGAGGAAATAATCACAGTGAAGAGACAACCTACAGAATGGATGAAATATTTAAAGTATATACCTGACATGAGATTAATATCCATAATATATAAGAAGCTCCCAAAATTCA
>NW_022938786.1:0-266 GCF_012274545.1 Fukomys damarensis | reverse complement strand
TCTGGCTTGGGCAGTGAGAGCTCCGGCCTTTCCTCTGCCAGCAGCCTTCCAAGATTTCTCTCAGCTGGGGCCAGCCCGAGGCTATTTCCAGGCCTGTGCACAGCTGGGCCCTCCCAGGCCTTGCCAGGGCTCCTGTGTTCCACACCGGTGATTACTCTCACACTCTGGCAGGGCTGGGGTTAGGGTTAGGGTTAGGGTTAGGATTGTTTGCTGGTTTGTGTCCCTGGTCACAGTGCAGGGGGGAATGTCCCCTTCCCACAGCTGGC
>NW_022938785.1:0-222 GCF_012274545.1 Fukomys damarensis | reverse complement strand
GAACCACGGCGTTTAGGCCACGAGAAGCATCGTGGCAAATATTGGCTAAGGCTGACCAAGAGCAAGTGAGCCACACAGGCGCTGGGGTCTCAGAGTCACTGGCAAACTCCATTTTGCAACTAACGAATGATGTGACACTTGAAAGTCTACCGGAGTTTTGGGAGTATTCCCATGTTCTAAGCCTTTGCTCAGAAAATAACTTTTGGCTGTGATTTAACCTTT
>NW_022938784.1:0-364 GCF_012274545.1 Fukomys damarensis | reverse complement strand
GGGGGTCATCACTGGAGACAGGAAAGTGTGTATTTAGGAGTAGCATAAGTTTGGACACAATCATCAGCTCCCACAGTGGCTCTTTAGTAGGCAAGGACTGATCTGAGAGACTGGCTCAAAAGGCCATTGATTCTCAGGCTATAAGAAAGAATCTTTGATTACTCTCTATGCAAGTTTTGTGATTCTCAGTCAAACTAGATGTTTTTCTCTAGTCTGTAGACAGGAACTGCACAGATGGGTAGAACATACATCATTCAGGTAGAAATGGGGATAAAGAATTTATGGGGTCAGGATTTAGCTCAGTGGCACTGCATTTGCCTTGCAAGAGCAAGGTCCTGGGTTCGATCTCTGGTGTGTCGGGGGG
>NW_022938783.1:0-212 GCF_012274545.1 Fukomys damarensis | reverse complement strand
GTGGTGGGCAACAGAGGGGTGCAGGGCCCTCCTGAATCCTCTAGTGAGGACCCTTGCAGGGTCAGCCCCAGGTGGAAAGTCCTAATTTCTGGAAGGAGCAAAGGGCAGCACTGGCCCCTGGAAGTAGGCCAGGCTGCATCTGGAGGAATGAGGCAGCCATGTGCTTGGGGGAGAACCATTGGCTCCTGGGAAGCAGGGTGGGGAGAAGCCCC
>NW_022938782.1:0-1101 GCF_012274545.1 Fukomys damarensis | reverse complement strand
GTGTCTCCTAATTTTAATCCCCCATCTGATTGGCAAGCTAATGGGGTCTTGTATGGGGACTGCTATGCTCCAATAGGAATTGGCTGTTTCCTGGCTGTTTCCTGGCTGCTTGTCTTTTGAGTTTCTAAAATTAAGGTAATGTTCATCTCCAAATATAATAGCAGATTAAATGCTGTGTGTCTCAATTGAAGTCAATGTCTAATTTAAGAATAACCCTACATTTTTCTAATCTGGTTCATAGGTCTGAGTAAGTCTTCTAAAGGCCCCAATGTACTTATTAGGGTTGTCTGAAAAGTTTTTCTAGGTCTCATTTGATCTGTCTTAGGCCACTGAGAGAAAAGGACATATAAATGCAAGAAGTCCAGAATTTGTCATTTACCTCCTGTAAGGGATATTGTCCTTGAGGGGCCTAAACAAATTAGGTAAGGATGGATGCAGCCCTGAAGAGGTTTCAATTATAGCTGGCCTAAAAGTCGTGCCCTCAGCACCCAAAGGACAAGTAGGCGAATCTCAGACTCAGTAATAGTGTGCAAAATTTTGATTAAAGTTGCCTTGGAAACCTCATCCTCAGGTTCCAAAGGGCAAGGAAGAATAGCCTCAGACTCAGGGGTACTGAATGCCTTAACTGTCAGGTATCTCATTTTCCATGGCTTACTTTTACATTTTGAACACAAGTAAGGACTGTTGTTTCCTAATGCAAAGAAAGTCTGAACATAAGATAATTTTGGCCATTTCCCTCTCTCTCTCAGTACAGTTCTAATTGTGAAATACTGAAGCATCACAGTCAGCACTTCACTCTGCATTCTATTTTGGCTCTAGAGGGTAGGCAGGCCATGCATGGGTGCAGAAGAATACTAAGTTGCTCTTCCTCAATATATGAGGATTCCAAAGGAGCAAGAGGTTTGGATAATGTATTGAGTCTTCCATGCTGAAATGCAAAAAGAAAGAATGGGCATCCCTTGAATTTCTAATTGATTTCCATATCTGCAAGGCATCCTCTGAGTAGATTCTCCCACAGGGCAGGTGGCTGCCATCTGCAGAGAGACCCAGAAGATAAATTGGACTGGACTATCCACCCTTTTACCAGTTTGATCTTATCTC
>NW_022938781.1:0-441 GCF_012274545.1 Fukomys damarensis | reverse complement strand
CTCAGGATGGTCTGGAACTTGTGATCCTCCTGCTTCAGCCTCCCAAGTGCTGGGATTACAGGCATGCACCACCACACGCAGCTTAACTTTTTGTGAGTCTGTTAAAATAATAAAATCCAAGTATAGAAAACCACTCCTTCCGAGTGGCTGTCTTGCTTGCTACTGTCTCTTCAGAGTCTGGGACAGAATCTGACATGGAAGACACACAAGCAGCTGCTTGCTGAATAAGTGAGTGAATTGGATGAAAAATGAGTGTATTTTATGTGTTTGCTTTTGGTACCAGGAATCGAACTCAGGACCTCGTGCTTGCTCAGTAGGTGGCAGAGCCCCTGAGCTGCATCCCCGGCCCATAATGAGTGCATTTTAAAAGCACCATTCGCTGACCTTCATCCATGTTTTGTGGGCTGGTGCTGACTGGAACAGCACTTTTGGCTCATGTCT
>NW_022938780.1:0-409 GCF_012274545.1 Fukomys damarensis | reverse complement strand
ACCTACATCCCTGGTACCATGACCACTTTGCCCATGAACCCAATATGGAAAGATGAGTATTTGGACAAAGAGTCTAGCAAGAATCCACAGAACAGGTATTGAGCTTCATTCTAAAAGACAATCCCAAATGCCATAATCCTGAAATATGAAATTCTGAATGCCTAAAATCCCCAAAGTCTAAAGCCCTGAGAATAACAACTGCAAAAGATTAAATTCCCAGTCATTGGGATCCTATAAGCCTACATTCCAAAATCAAAATTCATATTAAGATTTACATAGAAGAAAAGAAAACTGAATTTTAACTGTCTTAGTCATTTGCTTGTCACTGGAGCACAATACTTGACCTCCACAATTTAGAGGAGGAAAGGTTTGTTTTGGCTCATGTTTCTAGTCCACAGTTGGCTGGCTC
>NW_022938779.1:0-231 GCF_012274545.1 Fukomys damarensis | reverse complement strand
AAATAAAATACATTTGTTTTGCATGTTCTCTAATTTTCCATTCTGTCTTATAAAAAGGTAACATATACTCCCCTCTTCCCCTTTTGCATTGCTGAGGATTGAAGCTAGGGTCTTGTGCATTGTGCGTATATGCTTTGCCTCTGAGCTGCACCCAGCCCTCCTCCATATTATGGGAAACTATGTGGAATGTAAAACTTATCAACTTAACCATTTTCAGCTTTGCTTTCTTTT
>NW_022938778.1:0-711 GCF_012274545.1 Fukomys damarensis | reverse complement strand
ATGAGTTACCTTGTTGATTCCACTTATAAACTACAAATCCCAAACAGTATGAGTTCCCCTTCCTGCAAAACAGCACTGGTCTATTCGCATTTTGCCCAGGACCTTGCCGGTTTACCTGAGTTTTCAGCCTACTTATTGGCATATCCTCTCTTAAGTTCAAAATTACATGAGCATTCTAACTCTTCTGTACCTCAGCTTTGACCCTATGTATCAAAAGTTCACCAGTTACAATCAGATAATTCCAAACTCCCCACAACAAATGCACTGTTGTAGTTTATCTTAGCTTTGGTGTATTCAGGAACACGTTTCTCAAAGACTATATTACCACAGGATATGACACAGGGAAAATCAAATCTTAGATTTACTGTCTAATATCCCACTATGGACATCACATGTCTACAGAAGAATTTTCCCTGAAAAAAGAACAGAGTCAGTGAGTTCTGTATTAGCCCACTCAGAATCCTTAGGAAAAAACATATCAAGAGAAAAGTATGTTGAATATAATGGCTTAAATTGAAACCCAAAATCTGCCTTCTGAGCTACTGGATGTATTCAGTAAGAATTCTTTTATAAATTAAAATTATAGTTTTTCCATCAACCATCCTCACCTCTGATTTTTAAAAACATTTTTTTCAGAAATCTGCCTACATTCTAAGTGAAATAAATAAGTCACACATGTAAATACCGAAGTTTCTCTGGTGTGAATAAACT
>NW_022938777.1:0-379 GCF_012274545.1 Fukomys damarensis | reverse complement strand
CTCTGCATGTCATAAACTTTGGGCACTACCTAGCTCGCCAGTCAGACAGCCCTCACGGCCTTCCCCTCCGTGCATATGTTCCGGACATATTGCCCACAGCAGGGAGACTGTCACCAAGCCAGAGGAAAACCATCCTGCTTGAGAATGCCAGTCAGACACAGGCCAAGTTCACACAGGGGTGACTCTCATACAAAAAACCTTCAGACTGTTTCTGCATTCAGGGCACACCCACGCCCAGAAACAATACTGCAGAAGTCTGGAGAGTCATGCAATAATACGCCCTGAGCCAGAACTTGCCACAGCCATGACCCAGGAGCACGAAGTTAATTGGAGAGCCTTGCATTGAACCTCCCCTCCTCGCTGAAGCAATGATTTGAAG
>NW_022938776.1:0-2223 GCF_012274545.1 Fukomys damarensis | reverse complement strand
AAATATGGTGCTAATGTTCTGCTATTTCACTGTAATGTATTTTGCACATGTCTATTTTCATTCATTTACTGCCTCCTTGATTGGCCACATTCATCTATCCTTTGATGTCTGGGAAACTGTTTTCAATGGTAGGCATTATTCTATTTCTATAATTCTTCAGATGCTATTATTCAGATGTTGGACATCTAGTGATCCTTCAATTTTCTTATTTTCTCCCTTAACTTTCACCTTGTAATTTTGTTTCTTTTTCTGGGTACATTTCTTCAACTTTATCTTCAAATCCTATGGGCTGGCTATTCCATTGTTCTGAATGCTTTTCTTTTGCTAGTATTCTGTCAAGGGTATAGTCCTATTTTTGTCTTTGAGATATCACAGACACCTGATTTAATTATAGCTCCATATCCGGTTATGTCCTATTTTGGTCTCTGTCTTATATGCCACTGGATTCCCAAAAAGTCTAGCAAATCCTGGTTATTGGCTCATAGGTAAGACTGGGTACTGCAGAGCTTCCTAGAAATCTGTGAGTGTGGCTTCATGATATGGCTGGGTCTTGTCTTTGGGACCTGCCAAGGTAACTAGGTCTTTCCTTTCTGGCTGGTCAGATTTCCCAAGAAAGGCTCTCATTTTTCTGAAGAGAGTAGGGCTACCATGCTGGAGCGGAAGAGAGGTCACCATAGAATAAGAACACCAGTTTTCTCCCCCCACTCCTGCCTTTCCTCCTCCACTGGAGGGAGGAAGGAGAAGTCATTTGCTGTGCTTGGGGAGCTAAGGCCCTGAGCTGCCTACTTGTCACACAGTCCTGGAATGGACAACTGACCTTCTGTGTTTACATCTTTATCCCATGTCATCATTTCCAGTGCCAGCAACAGATGCTGGTAATGCTGCATCTCAGGGGCCCTGCGGGTCACCGGAGTGCCCCCCACTGCTGGCTGAGGCCTCCATTCCTCAGCTTCCTCCTCCTGCTAAGTATATTCCTATGTGGCCCTTGCTTTCTCACCTTCCAAATCTGTTCCCTTTCCTTTCCCGTCGTCCATGCCCTGGTAGGTAAATGCCTTTGTAAAATTCCCTTTATTATTACTTAGGAGAAGTGGGGGAAGGGCTTATGAAAACATACATTCCACTTGCTGCCCACTCTTTTCAGTTAAATTTAATTTCACTTTAATATTATCAGTTTGAACAGATTTGCGTGTGTTTATTAATCTCTGATCTCTCCCTCTCCACTTAGGTGGCTTTTCTGGGCAATCCTTTGGCCATTTCTCAGTGGAGTTGTTCATCATCTTGTTATTCAATTCTGAGAAATGTTACCCCACCCCCATACCTAATGTAGTCTCCATCTGTGCTCAATTTTTTGTTGTTCTCCGGTGCTAATGTTTCTTAGGTGATCTGAGAGTTCTGAGGCCCTCTCCTCTCTGCAGGGAGGATTTCCACTGCCCCCTGTGTCCGTGTTCCTGAGGGCTGAGTGTGCATACACAGGAAGCTTTGTGTGAGTACATCTGCTTCATCAGCTGCTGGGGGCCACTGGAGGGAACTGCTCTGCCAGTCACACTGGCATCAGTGGCTTCCCTTGAAATTCCCTGTTCACAGCCTAAACTCTCCTCACTCTAGACCCACATGAAGCCACAGTACACCTGGGCCTCTCTTAGCTACCTAGAAAGGCAGCTGGCTGCTCCCCTATTCAGATAAGATGAGATCCTCAGGCCCCTCTGTCTGTATCCCCCACTTCTGTATCATGGAGTTGTGGTTCCAGGTGGCACAGCGGGCAGAGATGAGCACAGCTCTCCTCTTCTCTCATTGATCCATTTCACCTGCCTCCTCAGAATGTGCCCCAGGAGCACGAGGACAGGATGGAGCAGCCAGTTTCTTCATTCCTTCTAACTTTTTCTTTCTTCAGTCTTTGGACTCTGCCTACTCTTCAGAAGATAGGCATGTGGAAAAGTGTATCAGTCATGAGCTGCACAATAACGCTGCATAACAAAATAACCCTCAGTGCACACAGCAAACACCTGTCTCTCTTAGCTCATGTACTTGCAGAGTTCTGCTACTTCGGAGCAGGCTCAATTTCAATGCTGTCAGGTGGGGCTGAGTCAGAGTTCCCGGAAAGTTTGCCTGACCCCAGATCTCCAGACCACACTCCCTACTTCAGTGGGACTGAGTCCTTTTTTCCAGAGCTCACTCTGTCCGCAGATCGGGTGGCTGTGGCTTGCCCTGGCAGACTGGGTGCAT
>NW_022938775.1:0-308 GCF_012274545.1 Fukomys damarensis | reverse complement strand
TCACTGGTAAACTCACAGAGTTGCAGGACCTTTCTCTGTGGAGTACTTCACATTCATGAAACTGACTTATTTCGCTTTAAATGGCTAAGCATCGAGAGAAGCTGTTTCCCGGGGAATACTGCACTTTAAACCGCAGAAGCCCGCTGCAATGAGCGTTTGTGTTCTAACGTCAAACTGAATCTATCCCCAAGTATACAGAGTTCTGGAGGCATGTGTGCACTCAGAGCTGCTAGACACTCTCTTACGCCTGAAAGGCTTCTCTGCTAAAAGTGCCTCACAGCAGTGTTTCAATCTCTGCCAGGCAGAGA
>NW_022938774.1:0-209 GCF_012274545.1 Fukomys damarensis | reverse complement strand
GAAGCCCAGGTTGGGAAAGAAATTAAAATTGGTAACTCTCCTTCTACATAAAATGTGTTAACTGGAGCTTATGCCTGTCAGTTATTCAGAGTGGCAAAACTGGGATGTAAGTAAAGGGCGAAACTTTGGAAACAACAGATCTATCGGAATTTAAATGTCTGCTACAAATATTTGGTGATTTAATAAAGAGAAGCATATGATAAAGAACA
>NW_022938773.1:0-218 GCF_012274545.1 Fukomys damarensis | reverse complement strand
TCAGGGCCCTCGCTAATTGCAAAATGACCTTCCACTTGGACAGACAAGAGCCCTGAGCTCTCCTGGACCCTTACAGACTCTGGGTAGAGTCTAGACTTGGGTCTGTCAGCACACACAGCGGGTTGGACCTGGGACGTAGAAGGGCATTGCTGGGCTCCTAGCACAGGTATTACATTTAGAAACCATGATTTTTCTCAACAGGAAATGCTCAGCAAATC
>NW_022938772.1:0-279 GCF_012274545.1 Fukomys damarensis | reverse complement strand
GGTAGCAAGGTCTATGCGAAGAATGCAAGCAGCGTGAATTACTAAGAAAAAACCAAGGGAGACCTGGATTAAAGCAGCCCTAAGTAACAAAGCTACAGACATATGGGCATAGAGGCCTAATCAATAGGACCTTGATAATAACGTTTAGGAGGCTGGGATTTAACTGCTAACCAGTAGGAAAACAACAACAACAACAAATTGCTTAAAGCAGATGAGAGCACTTTCAGATTTTTTTTTATTTCTTAAAAAGCTTTCATTGCTAAAGGCTTCTGGAAAATG
>NW_022938771.1:0-323 GCF_012274545.1 Fukomys damarensis | reverse complement strand
AGTGGCACTGTACAGGACAGATTTGGATAAGGGAACTGTACAGTGTGCTCTAGAGATTTAGGGTGGGACACAGGTGATCTCAAAGCCTGGCTCAGCTCTACCACTTACTAGATGTGGAAGAAAACAAGTAGATAATGTTATTCTCTTGTTGGATTATTGTAGTGTTATTTAAAAATCCTGGTTATGAACCTATAGTCACATAGAAAAGGAAGGTCAAATTATTTATACTCAGATTATCAAAAAAATTTTTGAAGCCTATAATATATAAAAATCTAGTAGCAGTTTTCTGAAGGAAGTGGGTTTTTTTGTTTTGTTTTGTTTTG
>NW_022938770.1:0-494 GCF_012274545.1 Fukomys damarensis | reverse complement strand
AATAACTCCAAGGGTTAAATTACAAATTTAAAAAAATTGAACATCAATTCTGTTGTTACTATATAGCATGATATACAGGATCTAAGTCCCTACCTGACCTATTTTTCTATACATAAATGAGTATTTTCAAGCCCTCTGTTTTTCAAACTCTCTGCGACATTTTTAGTCACCAAATATTTATTAGGCACCTGCTATACAACAGGCACTGTGCTAAATCCAGTAAATGTGGCAGACAGCAAAGCAGAGGTAGCACCCACTATGTTAAGATTTATATTCCTGGGGCCAGGGATTTAGCTCCAGCGCCTGCCTCACAAACACAAGGACTCGAGTTTGGTCCCCACAAAAAGAGAGAGAGAGAGAGAGACTTATAGTTCTGCCTGAGTTCACCTTGGGACAAACTCCTCTGGGCTCTCAGGACACCTCTCTCTAGTGTTTTTCTCTGTCTCCCTTGTCATTTTGTCTCCTTCACTCATCCCTTTTATTTTGCTTTTCTC
>NW_022938769.1:0-241 GCF_012274545.1 Fukomys damarensis | reverse complement strand
TAACAGGTACATTGATGGGTGAGTCCATTAAAAAGATGTGGCGCATATGCACCCTGGAATATTATTCAGCAATGCAAGGATGAAATTCTGTCCCCTGCAGCAACATGGGTGACGTGGGAGGACATCATGTTAAGTGAGATAAGTGAAACACAGAAAGACAAACGTCACATGTTCTTACGCATTTGTAAAAACTTGATCATGAAGAAGCGAAGAGTAGAAGAGAGGTGACTAGAGGTAAGGA
>NW_022938768.1:0-202 GCF_012274545.1 Fukomys damarensis | reverse complement strand
TGTTTTTTTTTTTTTTTTTTGGTACCAGGGCTCAAACTCAGTTGGTCCTTATGCTTGTAAGGCAGGTGGCAGAACCACTGAGCTAAATCTCTGGCCCACGCCTAGCATCTTTTTAATAAATTGGTCCTGAAAATTACACGATGCAGTGCTTCCCTATTAGCCATGAAAGACGTGGTCCAGGACTCTGTGGGTACCTGAAACC
>NW_022938767.1:0-238 GCF_012274545.1 Fukomys damarensis | reverse complement strand
TAAATCCTATAGCCCTATTATAAGATCTTCAATCTTCAACACAGTCACTCTGAAGGATAAAAAGGATAAACATTCAATAATAAATTATTGAGTAGGGAGTTATAATTAAAGAAATGAAGCAGAAGGAAAAAATCTTTACCATTTTTCTGGCTCCTAATATTAACCATTTTCAGGGAAGTGATTCTGAAAAAGAAGGGTGAGGAGGAAGGAGCTACCTAGACTTCTCACCAAGTTACTT
>NW_022938766.1:0-946 GCF_012274545.1 Fukomys damarensis | reverse complement strand
GCCCTTATCAACCTCCTTTTGTGGTCCTGCCGTGGCAGGAATAGCTTCTCCACCGTCAAATTAACCTTCATTAGAAAAAGCGTTTCAGCAGTGTCTTTCCTGCTCTCTCTGAGTTCAGGGCTGAGGCCCAGGGGACTCCGCGGGACTTTTTTCTCCTTCATGTGTGTCCTGGGTCTGTGCAGGAGGGAGAGGGCAGCTCAGGACTAACAGGGTTTCCTGGTCTTGCAAGCTCTGGGCCTTTGCAAGAGGAGGTTCTCTGGAGGCTGAGCTTTTTAAAATAATTTTTGAATTATGAAAATAGAGAAGTATTCATTAAAAAAAAATTCAACCTGCTGAAAATTATATAACCCCAAAGTTCCTTACCTCACTTCCTTCAAACAGTTTAACCTGTATATAGCATTCCAGGCCCAGTGTATGTACAGATACTTATGTCCATTGGCAGAGACATATACTCAGAAATATAAACAGAGCCTTTGACAGAAATTTAACACACTTTTCCCTCAACAAATATTTTCATGGCATCTGCATTGTGCCATGCTCTGAGTATATCAGTCACATCATTCTGTAACGTCTTTCTTTGTACTAAATAAACACTGTCAGTAACATACATTTACATCCATTGTTTAGATTCACCTCATTCTTTGTCACAGCTGAATGTCTTTCTGTCTACCTAGTAAGTAAATGTTTATTGAGCACCTACTATGTACCAGCAGTGGTATAGGGGCTGGGCTTACAGCAGTAATGTGACAGATGAAAGTCTGTCTCTTTGGAGCTTTTTAACCAGGATCTGATGATGTACACTAGTTTTCCTAGTTCCACTGTCCCAAGATAAAAGTTAATAGTCTTAAGTGTATTTCATTACAGAAGTGTATATCATGGCTACCTTTCTGGAAGTAGAAGTGTTCTGTTCAGTCATAGAGTGTGGCAGTGATATATATATATATGT
>NW_022938765.1:0-252 GCF_012274545.1 Fukomys damarensis | reverse complement strand
ATGGGACCAGGAAACAGCTGGGTGAGATGCAAAACCGGATTCTTTACAACCCAAACCAATGGTTTAAAACTCTTTCAAGTGTGTTCCTTGGGGGAAACAAATGCCTTAAGCCTCACAAGGAGTTGGAGAAGAGAGAAGACTCAGGGAGAATGTGGATGCAAATCATCTTAATGCATTGATCAGCTCAGATATTCCCAGAGGACCACGGTCAGGCTCACTGTGTCCTTGATAGCTCCAGACACACGTGGGGAA
>NW_022938764.1:0-217 GCF_012274545.1 Fukomys damarensis | reverse complement strand
TCATACTATATACCTAAAATGTACCAATAAACTTAATGAATAAAAAAAAAGTAGAAGGTAGGACCAGAGATGAAGCAGGTTGGTAATACAGTATTTCCGTAGTACCTACTGTGTCTACTAATTGGAAGGGAAGGAGCAAAGGTGGAAAGGCAGCAAACAGCCTTATCTGAAGTTTAAGGGACTAAAATCTGTTCATAGTAAGCAGTAATCCTACAAG
>NW_022938763.1:0-289 GCF_012274545.1 Fukomys damarensis | reverse complement strand
TTTTTTAAAAAATCAGATTTGTTGACATATGAGTCACATATAGCAAAACTGGCCTATTTAAACATCTGCAATTCAGTGAATTTTAGTATACTCGTTTTTTGACCATCACTCCAATTCTAGAACATCACAACTCCCTCAAAAGAAACCATACAATTGTCAAGTGTGGTGATGCATGCCCATAGTCCCAGTATTCTGGAAGGCTGTGCAAGGGGACTGCAAGTTCAAGACCAACCTTAGACATGTAAGTGAGACTTTGTCTCATAAAAAAGGACTAAAGAAGTATCTCAAT
>NW_022938762.1:0-204 GCF_012274545.1 Fukomys damarensis | reverse complement strand
GTGTGTGTTTCTGTTCTGTGTGGTAATTTTGGTAACTTAGAAATGTTTTGTTTTGCTTTTTTTTTTTCTTTTCTTTTTCGTACTGGGCATTGAACTTAGGTTCGTGTGCTTGTGAGGTAGATGCTGGAACCACTAAATCCTCAGCCCAGAAATATATGTTAATGTTCACTTTAGTAGATAGTTTATATAGCTTCAGAATTCAAT
>NW_022938761.1:0-344 GCF_012274545.1 Fukomys damarensis | reverse complement strand
CCGCGTGCCCCACGCCACACGCAGGAAACGGCACAAGCTGGCCCTAGTGTTGGTAGGCACACATGGCCACGCTGCCTCGGATGGGTTTGAGCACCGTTTGGGCTCCTCAGAGAACAGCCCAGGCTGCCTCCTTGGTGGGGGGCACCTGCATCCTGCTGGGCTTCTGCTTTATGGAAGGAAGGCGGAACAGCAGAAGCCACAAAAGAGAGACCATCCAGAGGCCAAACTGGGACCCCTGGCACCCTCTTTCCAGAGTAGCCCAGGGCAGGTATGAGATGGTAATGTGAGGATCACTCTGTCCAGGGGAGGGGAGGACAGGCTTCCAGGAGGAGGCAGGGACTTCA
>NW_022938760.1:0-302 GCF_012274545.1 Fukomys damarensis | reverse complement strand
CTTTTGCACAACAACCATAAAAGTTACATGACCATTGTACACATTTTACAGATGATGGGGAATTACATTATTTACAGCTGTGTTTATACCATTTCATGTAATTCTTTTTTCCATAAAGTTTCAGGTGTGTCAACATTATTTTATGGCCTTCTACTTTTAATTTTTCTTCAATGAATTATAATGTCACCTGATCAAATAAATTGTGCAAATTTTAGAAACTAACATAAGAGAAATGGTGATCATGTACCAGAAAATATTGCTGTGGAAAATCTGTCAATAAGAATTAAGAAGCATCTATTTCA
>NW_022938759.1:0-542 GCF_012274545.1 Fukomys damarensis | reverse complement strand
CTTTAAATAAGTCAATAAACAACCAACGAAACATACATCTTTCCTTCAATTCGTGTGGTCCTTGTCGTATTTTTTTTTGTTTTTCTTTGGGGGGGGAGACGGCGTTACCGGGGAAACGTGCGGGTGGAGTTTGGGGGACCCTTGCTCTTGCGCTTGCGCTTGAGCAGCAGGCGAGGGCCCCCACGAAGCTACATCCCCTCCCTGCCGCCCCTCCCCCCATTCCTATAAACTTTCTTGGTACCTGGGAATCGACCTCAGGCCCTTGCCTTGGGCAGGCAGGAGGCGGAGTCATTCAAACTTTACCTACCTGACTGACTAAAGAAATCTTTCCTTGATGTACTTTCTGTGGTTTGTTTTCGGGTTGGGAGGGCGTTGCCAAGGAAACGTACTCGGGACCTGCCCGTGCTTGCTCTTCCCCTTGCGCTTTGCCCTTCTGCTTGCACCTGCCCCCGCTCCCGTGCTTGCGCTTGCGCTTGAGTGGCATTCGAGGGTCCCCCCACCCCACGGAGCTAAATCTCCGCTCTGTTCTCCCCCCGCCATTC